>NC_068454.1:1246222-1313722 GCF_023373465.1 Oncorhynchus keta | reverse complement strand
GCTCTTAACAGCCATCAGCCAACCAACCAACATACTCTTAACAGCCATCAGCCAACCAACCATCATAGCTCTTAACAGCCATCAGCCAACCAACCAACATAGCTCTTAACAGCCATCAGCCAACCAACCATCATAGCTCTCTCTAATACAACACTTGTGGGAAAGAGAGGCTGGGTAACTGGCTGGAGGCTGGGTAACTGGCTGGAGGCTGGGTAACTGGCTGGAGGCTGGGTAACTGGCTGGAGGCTGGGTAACTGGCTGGAGGCTGGGTAACTGGCTGGAGGCTGGGTAACTGGCTGGAGGCTGGGTAACTGGCTGAAGGCTGGGTAACTGTCTGAAGGCTGGGTAACTGGCTGGAGGCTGGGTAACTGGCTGGAGGCTGGGTAACTGGCTGGAGGCTGGGTAACTGGCTGGAGGCTGGGTAACTGGCTGGAGGCTGGGTAACTGGCTGGAGGCTGGGTAACTGGCTGGAGGCTGGGTAACTGGCTGGAGGCTGGGTAACTGGCTGGAGGCTGGGTAACTGTCTGGAGGCTGGGTAACTGTCTGGAGGCTGGGTAACTGGCTGGAGGCTGGGTAACTGGCTGGAGGCTGGGTAACTGGCTGGAGGCTGGGTAAAGGCTGGGTAACTGGCTGGAGGCTGGGTAACTGGCTGGAGGCTGGGTAACTGGCTGGCTGGGTAACTGGCTGGAGGCTGGGTAACTGGCTGGAGGCTGGGTAACTGGCTGGAGGCTGGGTAACTGGCTGGAGGCTGGGTAACTGTCTGGAGGCTGGGTAACTGGCTGGAGGCTGGGTAACTGGCTGGAGGCTGGGTAACTGGCTGGAGGCTGGGTAACTGGCTGGAGGCTGGGTAACTGGCTGGAGGCTGGGTAACTGGCTGGAGGCTGGGTAACTGGAGGCTGGAGGCTGGGTAACTGGCTGGAGGCTGGACTGGCTGGAGGCTGGGTAACTGGCTGGAGGCTGGGTAACTGGCTGGAGGCTGGGTAACTGGCTGGAGGCTGGGTAACTGGCTGGAGGCTGGGTAACTGGCTGGAGGCTGGGTAACTGGCTGGAGGCTGGGTAACTGGCTGGAGGCTGGGTAACTGGCTGGAGGCTGGGTAACTGGCTGGAGGCTGGGTAACTGGCTGGAGGCTGGGTAACTGGCTGGAGGCTGGGTAACTGGCTGGAGGCTGGGTAACTAACTGGAGGCTGGGTAACTGGCTGGAGGCTGGGTAACTAACTGGCTGAAGGCTGGGTAACTGGCTGGAGGCTGGGTAACTAACTGGAGGCTGGGTAACTGGCTGGAGGCTGGGTAACTGGCTGGAGGCTGGGTAACTGGCTGGAGGCTGGGTAACTGGCTGGAGGCTGGGTAACTGGCTGGAGGCTGGGTAACTGGCTGGAGGCTGGGTAACTGGCTGGAGGCTGGGTAACTGGCTGGAGGCTGGGTAACTGGCTGGAGGCTGGGTAACTGGCTGGAGGCTGGGTAACTAAGGCTGGAGGCTGGGTAACTGGCTGGAGGCTGGGTAACTGGCTGGAGGCTGGGTAACTGGCTGGAGGCTGGGTAACTGGCTGGAGGCTGGGTAACTGGCTGGAGGCTGGGTAACTGGCTGGAGGCTGGGTAACTGGCTGGAGGCTGGGCTAACTGGCTGAAGGCTGGGACTGGCTGGAGGCTGGGTAACTGGCTGGAGGCTGGGTAACTGGCTGGAGGCTGGGTAACTGGGTAACTGGCTGGAGGCTGGGTAACTGGCTGAGGCTGGGTAACTGGCTGGAGGCTGGAGGCTGAGGCTGGGTAACTGGCTGGAGGCTGGGTAACTGGCTGGAGGCTGGGTAACTGGCTGGAGGCTGGGTAACTGGCTGGAGGCTGGGTAACTGGCTGGAGGCTGGGTAACTGGCTGGAGGCTGGGTAACTGGCTGGAGGCTGGGTAACTGGCTGGAGGCTGGGTAACTGGCTGGAGGCTGGGTAACTGGCTGGAGGCTGGGTAACTGGCTGGAGGCTGGGTAACTAACTGGAGGCTGGGTAACTGGCTGGAGGCTGGGTAACTGGCTGGAGGCTGGGTAACTGGCTGGAGGCTGGGCTGGAGGCTGGCTGGAGGCTGGGTAACTGGCTGGAGGCTGGGTAACTGGCTGGAGGCTGGGTAACTGGCTGGAGGCTGGGTAACTGGCTGGAGGCTGGGTAACTGGCTGGAGGCTGGGTAAGGCTGGGTAACTAACTGGAGGCTGGGTAACTGGCTGGAGGCTGGGTAACTGGCTGGAGGCTGGGTAACTGGCTGGAGGCTGGGTAACTAAGGCTGGGCTGGAGGCTGGGTAACTGGCTGGAGGCTGGGTAACTGGCTGGAGGCTGGGTAACTGGCTGGAGGCTGGGTAACTGGCTGGAGGCTGGGTAACTGGCTGGAGGCTGGGTAACTGGCTGGAGGCTGTAACTAACTAACTGGCTGGAGGCTGGGTAACTGGCTGGAGGCTGGGTAACTGAGGCTGGAGGCTGGAGGCTGGGTAACTGGCTGGAGGCTGGGTAACTGCCTGAAGGCTGGGTAACTGGCTGGAGGCTGGGTAACTGGCTGGAGGCTGGGTAACTGGCTGGAGGCTGGGTAACTGGCTGGAGGCTGGGTAACTGGCTGGAGGCTGGGTAACTGGCTGGAGGCTGGGTAACTGGCTGGCTGGAGGCTGGGTAACTGGCTGGAGGCTGGGTAACTGGCTGGAGGCTGGGTAACTGGCTGGCTGGTAACTGGCTGGAGGCTGGGTAACTGTCTGGAGGCTGGGTAACTGGGTAACTGGCTGGAGGCTGGGTAACTGGCTGGAGGCTGGCTGGGTAACTGGCTGGAGGCTGGGTAACTGTCTGGAGGCTGGGTAACTGGCTGGAGGCTGGGTAGGCTGGGTAACTGGCTGGAGGCTGGGTAACTGGCTGGAGGCTGGGTAACTGTCTGGAGGCTGGGTAACTGGCTGGAGGCTGGGTAAGGCTGGGTAACTGTCTGGAGGCTGGGTAACTGGTCTGGAGGCTGGGTAACTGGCTGGAGGCTGGGTAACTGGCTGGGCTGGTAACTGGCTGGAGGCTGGGTAACTGGCTGGAGGCTGGGTAACTGGCTGGAGGCTGGGTAACTGTCTGAAGGCTGGGTAACTGGCTGGAGGCTGGGTAACTGTCTGGAGGCTGGGTAACTGTCGGAAGGCTGGGTAACTGTCTGGAGGCTGGGTAACTGGCTGGAGGCTGGGTAACTGGCTGGAGGCTGGGTAACTGGCTGGAGGCTGGGTAACTGGCTGGAGGCTGGGTAACTGCCTGGCTGGGTAACTGGCTGGAGGCTGGGTAACTGGCTGGAGGCTGGGTAACTGGCTGGAGGCTGGGTAACTGGCTGGAGGCTGGGTAACTGGCTGGAGGCTGGGTAACTGTCTGGAGGCTGGGTAACTGTCTGGAGGCTGGGTAACTGTCTGGAGGCTGGGTAACTGTCTGGAGGCTGGGTAACTGGCTGGAGGCTGGGTAACTGTCTGGAGGCTGGGTAACTGTCTGGAGGCTGGGTAACTGTCTGAAGGCTGGGTAACTGCCTGGAAGGCTGGGTAACTGTCTGGAGGCTGGGTAACTGTGGAAGGCTGGGTAACTGGCTGGAGGCTGGGTAACTGGCTGGAGGCTGGGTAACTGTCTGGAGGCTGGGTAACTGTCTGGAGGCTGGGTAACTGTCTGGAGGCTGGGTAACTGTCTGGAAGGCTGGGTAACTGCCTGAAGGCTGGGTAACTGTCTGGAGGCTGGGTAACTGGCTGGAAGGCTGGGTAACTGTCTGGAGGCTGGGTAACTGGCTGGAGGCTGGGTAACTGGCTGAAGGCTGGGTAACTGGCTGGAGGCTGGGTAACTGGCTGGAGGCTGGGTAACTGCCTGAAGGCTGGGTAACTGGCTGGAGGCTGGGTAACTGGCTGGAGGCTGGGTAACTGGCTGGAGGCTGGGTAACTGGCTGGAGGCTGGGTAACTGGCTGGAGGCTGGGTAACTGTCTGGAGGCTGGGTAACTGGCTGGAGGCTGGGTAACTGGCTGGAGGCTGGGTAACTGGCTGGAGGCTGGGTAACTGTCTGGAGGCTGGGTAACTGTCTGGAGGCTGGGTAACTGGCTGGAGGCTGGGTAACTGTCTGAAGGCTGGGTAACTGTCTGAAGGCTGGGTAACTGTCTGAAGGCTGGGTAACTGTCTGAAGGCTGGGTAACTGGCTGGAGGCTGGAGGCTGGGTAACTGTCTGGAGGCTGGGTAACTGTCTGAAGGCTGGGTAACTGCCTGAAGGCTGGGTAACTGGCTGGAGGCTGGGTAACTGTCTGGAGGCTGGGTAACTGGCTGGAGGCTGGGTAACTGTCTGGAGGCTGGGTAACTGTCTGGAGGCTGGGTAACTGTCTGGAGGCTGGGTAACTGTCTGGAGGCTGGGTAACTGTCTGGAGGCTGGGTAACTGGCTGGAGGCTGGGTAACTGTCTGGAGGCTGGGTAACTGTCTGGAGGCTGGGTAACTGGCTGGAGGCTGGGTAACTGTCTGGAGGCTGGGTAACTGGCTGGAGGCTGGGTAACTGTCTGGAGGCTGGGTAACTGGCTGAAGGCTGGGTAACTGTCTGGAGGCTGGGTAACTGTCTGGAGGCTGGGTAACTGTCTGGAGGCTGGGTAACTGGCTGGAGGCTGGGTAACTGTCTGAAGGCTGGGTAACTGGCTGAAGGCTGGGTAACTGGCTGGAGGCTGGGTAACTGTCTGGAGGCTGGGTAACTGGCTGGAGGCTGGGTAACTGGCTGGAGGCTGGGTAACTGGAGGCTGAACTGGCTGGGTAACTGGCTGGAGGCTGGGTAACTGGCTGTCTGGAGGCTGGGTAACTGCCTGAAGGCTGGGTAACTGGCTGGAGGCTGGGTAACTGGCTGGAGGCTGGGTAACTGCCTGGAGGCTGGGTAACTGGCTGGAGGCTGGGTAACTGGCTGGAGGCTGGGTAACTGGCTGAAGGCTGGGTAACTGGCTGGAGGCTGGGTAACTGTCTGGAGGCTGGGTAACTGGCTGAAGGCTGGGTAACTGTCTGGAGGCTGGGTAACTGGCTGGAGGCTGGGTAACTGGCTGGAGGCTGGGTAACTGTCTGGAGGCTGGGTAACTGTCTGGAGGCTGGGTAACTGTCTGGAGGCTGGGTAACTGGCTGGAGGCTGGGTAACTGGCTGGAGGCTGGGTAACTGGCTGGAGGCTGGGTAACTGGCTGAAGGCTGGGTAACTGGCTGGAGGCTGGGTAACTGGCTGGAGGCTGGGTAACTGGCTGGAGGCTGGGTAACTGGCTGGAGGCTGGGTAACTGGCTGGAGGCTGGGTAACTGGCTGGAGGCTGGGTAACTGGCTGGAGGCTGGGTAACTAACTGCCTGAAGGCTGGGTAACTAACTGGTAACTGGCTGGAGGCTGGGTAACTGGCTGAAGGCTGGGTAACTGGCTGAAGGCTGGGTAACTGGCTGGAGGCTGGGTAACTGTCTGGAGGCTGGGTAACTGGCTGGAGGCTGGGTAACTGGCTGGAGGCTGGGTAACTGGCTGGAGGCTGGGTAACTAACTGGCTGAAGGCTGGGTAACTGGCTGGAGGCTGGGTAACTGGCTGGAGGCTGGGTAACTGTCTGGAGGCTGGGTAACTGGCTGGAGGCTGGGTAACTGGCTGGAGGCTGGGTAACTGGCTGGAGGCTGGGTAACTGGCTGGAGGCTGGGTAACTGGCTGGAGGCTGGGTAACTGGCTGGAGGCTGGGTAACTGGCTGGAGGCTGGGTAACTGTCTGAAGGCTGGGTAACTGGCTGGAGGCTGGGTAACTGGCTGGAGGCTGGGTAACTGGCTGGAGGCTGGGTAACTGGCTGGAGGCTGGGTAACTGGCTGGAGGCTGGGTAACTGGCTGGAGGCTGGGTAACTAACTGCCTGAAGGCTGGGTAACTGGCTGGAGGCTGGGTAACTGGCTGAAGGCTGGGTAACTGGCTGGAGGCTGGGTAACTGTCTGAAGGCTGGGTAACTGGCTGGAGGCTGGGTAACTGGCTGGAGGCTGGGTAACTGTCTGAAGGCTGGGTAACTGTCTGGAGGCTGGGTAACTGGCTGAAGGCTGGGTAACTGGCTGGAGGCTGGGTAACTGGCTGAAGGCTGGGTAACTGGCTGGAGGCTGGGTAACTGTCGGAAGGCTGGGTAACTGGCTGGAGGCTGGGTAACTGTCTGAGGCTGGGTAACTGGCTGGAGACTGGGTAACTGGCTGGAGGCTGGGTAACTAACTGGCTGAAGGCTGGGTAACTGGCTGGAGGCTGGGTAACTGGCTGAAGGCTGGGTAACTGGCTGAAGGCTGGGTAACTAACTGTCTGAGGCTGGGTAACTGGCTGGAGGCTGGGTAACTGGCTGGAGGCTGGGTAACTGGCTGGAGGCTGGGTGCCTGAAGGCTGGGTAACTGGTCTGGAGGCTGGGTAACTGGCTGGAGGCTGGGTAACTGGCTGGAGGCTGGGTAACTGTCTGAAGGCTGGGTAACTGGCTGGAGGCTGGGTAACTAACTGTCTGAAGGCTGGGTAACTGGCTGGAGGCTGGGTAACTGGCTGGAGGCTGGGTAACTGGCTGAAGGCTGGGTAACTGGCTGGAGGCTGGGTAACTGTCTGGAGGCTGGGTAACTGGCTGGAGGCTGGGTAACTAACTGTCTGAAGGCTGGGTAACTGGCTGGAGGCTGGGTAACTGGCTGGAGGCTGGGTAACTGGCTGGAGGCTGGGTAACTAACTGGCTGAAGGCTGGGTAACTGTCTGAAGGCTGGGTAACTGGCTGGAGGCTGGGTAACTGGCTGGAGGCTGGGTAACTGCCTGGAGGCTGGGTAACTGGCCTGAAGGCTGGGTAACTGGTCTGAAGGCTGGGTAACTGGCTGGAGGCTGGGTACCTAACTGCCTGAAGGCTGGGTAACTGGCTGAAGGCTGGGTAACTGGCTGGAGGCTGGGTAACTGTCTGAAGGCTGGGTAACTGGCTGGAGGCTGGGTAACTGGCTGGAGGCTGGGTAACTGGCTGGAGGCTGGGTAACTGTCTGAAGGCTGGGTAACTGTCTGAAGGCTGGGTAACTGCCTGAAGGCTGGGTAACTGGCTGGAAGGCTGGGTAACTGGCTGAAGGCTGGGTAACTGGCTGGAGGCTGGGGTCTGAAGGCTGGGTAACTGGCTGGAGGCTGGGTAACTGCCTGAAGGCTGGGTAACTGTCTGAAGGCTGGGTAACTGGCTGGAGGCTGGGTAACTGGCTGGAGGCTGGGTAACTAACTGCCTGAAGGCTGGGTAACTGTCTGAAGGCTGGGTAACTGCCTGAAGGCTGGGTAACTGTCTGAAGGCTGGGTAACTGGCTGGAGGCTGGGTAACTAACTGCCTGAAGGCTGGGTAACTGTCTGAAGGCTGGGTAACTGCCTGAAGGCTGGGTAACTGTCTGAAGGCTGGGTAACTGGCTGGAGGCTGGGTAACTAACTGCCTGAAGGTTGGGTAACTGCCTGAAGGCTGGGTAACTGGCTGGAGGCTGGGTAACTAACTGCCTGAAGGCTGGCTGGGTAACTGTCTGAAGGCTTGGTAACTGTCTGAAGGCTGGGTAACTGTCTGAAGGTTGGGTAACTGTCTGAAGGCTGGGTAACTGTCTGAAGGCTGGGTAACTGTCTGAAGGCTGGGTAACTGGCTGAAGGCTGGGTAACTGTCTGAAGGCTAGGTAACTGTCTGAAGGTTGGGTAACTTTCTGAAGGCTGGGTAACTGTCTGAAGGTTGGGTAACTGTCTGAAGGCTGGGTAACTGTCTGAAGGCTAGGTAACTGTCTGAAGGCTGGGTAACTGTCTGAAGGCTGGGTAACTGTCTGAAGGCTGGGTAACTGTCTGAGGCTGGGTAACTGTCTGAAGGTTGGGTAACTGTCTGAAGGCTGGGTAACTGTCTGAAGGCTGGGTAACTGTCTGAAGGCTGGGTAACTGTCTGAAGGCTGGGTAACTGTCTGAAGGCTAGGTAACTGTCTGAAGGTTGGGTAACTGTCTGAAGGCTGGGTAACTGTCTGAAGGCTGGGTAACTGTCTGAAGGTTGGGTAACTTTCTGAAGGCTGGGTAACTGTCTGAAGGCTGGGTAACTGTCTGAAGGCTGGGTAACTGTCTGAAGGCTGGGTAACTGTCTGAAGGTTGGGTAACTGTCTGAAGGCTGGGTAACTGTCTGAAGGCTGGGTAACTGTCTGAAGGCTGGGTAACTGTCTGAAGGCTGGGTAACTGTCTGAAGGCTGGGTAACTGTCTGAAGGCTGGGTAACTGTCTGAAGGCTGGGTAACTGTCTGAAGGCTGGGTAACTGTCTGAAGGCTGGGTAACTTTCTGAAGGCTGGGTAACTGTCTGAAGGTTGGGTAACTGTCTGAAGGCTGGGTAACTGTCTGAAGGCTAGGTAACTGTCTGAAGGTTGGGTAACTTTCTGAAGGCTGGGTAACTGTCTGAAGGCTGGGTAACTGTCTGAAGGCTGGGTAACTGTCTGAAGGCTGGGTAACTGTCTGAAGGTTGGGTAACTGTCTGAAGGCTGGGTAACTGTCTGAAGGCTGGGTAACTGTCTGAAGGCTGGGTAACTGTCTGAAGGCTGGGTAACTGTCTGAAGGCTGGGTAACTGTCTGAAGGCTGGGTAACTGTCTGAAGGTTGGGTAACTGTCTGAAGGCTGGGTAACTGTCTGAAGGCTAGGTAACTGTCTGAAGGTTGGGTAACTTTCTGAAGGCTGGGTAACTGTCTGAAGGTTGGGTAACTGTCTGAAGGCTGGGTAACTGTCTGAAGGCTAGGTAACTGTCTGAAGGCTGGGTAACTGTCTGAAGGCTGGGTAACTGTCTGAAGGCTGGGTAACTGTCTGAAGGCTGGGTAACTGTCTGAAGGTTGGGTAACTGTCTGAAGGCTGGGTAACTGTCTGAAGGCTGGGTAACTGTCTGAAGGTTGGGTAACTGTCTGAAGGCTGGGTAACTGTCTGAAGGCTAGGTAACTGTCTGAAGGTTGGGTAACTTTCTGAAGGCTGGGTAACTGTCTGAAGGTTGGGTAACTGTCTGAAGGCTGGGTAACTGTCTGAAGGCTAGGTAACTGTCTGAAGGTTGGGTAACTTTCTGAAGGCTGGGTAACTGTCTGAAGGCTGGGTAACTGTCTGAAGGCTGGGTAACTGTCTGAAGGCTGGGTAACTGTCTGAAGGTTGGGTAACTGTCTGAAGGCTGGGTAACTGTCTGAAGGCTGGGTAACTGTCTGAAGGCTGGGTAACTGTCTGAAGGCTGGGTAACTGTCTGAAGGCTGGGTAACTGTCTGAAGGCTGGGTAACTGTCTGAAGGTTGGGTAACTGTCTGAAGGCTGGGTAACTGTCTGAAGGCTGGGTAACTGTCTGAAGGCTGGGTAACTGTCTGAAGGTTGGGTAACTGTCTGAAGGTTGGGTAACTGTCTGAAGGCTGGGTAACTGTCTGAAGGCTGGGTAACTGTCTGAAGGCTGGGTAACTGTCTGAAGGCTGGGTAACTGTCTGAAGGCTGGGTAACTGTCTGAAGGCTGGGTAACTGTCTGAAGGCTGGGTAACTGTCTGAAGGCTGGGTAATTGGCTGAAGCCTGGGTAATTAGTTGCAGGCTGGGACAGGTATCACACTATATATTCTCATGGGAGACAGGACACCAGGCTGAGTCCCAAATGGCACCTTATTCCCTATGTAGTGCACTACTTGAGACCGGGGCCCTATGGCACTCTATTCCCTATGTAGTGCACAACTTGAGACCGGGGTCCTATGGCACTCTATTCCCTATGTAGTACACTACTTGAGACCGGGGCCCTATGGCACCTTATTCCCTATGTAGTGCACTACTTGAGACCTGGGGCCCTATGGCACCTTATTCCCTATGTAGTGCACTACTTGAGACTGGGGCCCTATGGCACCTTATTCCCTATGTAGTGCACTACTTGAGACCCGGGCCCATTGGCACCTTATTCCCTATGTAGTGCACTACTTGAGACCCGGGCCCTATGGCACCTTATTCCCTATGTAGTGCACTACTTGAGACCGGGGACCTATGGCACCTTATTCCCTATGTAGTGCACTACTTGAGACCGGGGCACTATGGCACCTTATTCCCTATGTAGTGCACTACTTGAGACCGGGGCCCTATGGCACCTTATTCCCTATGTAGTGCACTACTTGAGACCGGAGCCCTATGGCACCTTAATCCCTATGTAATGCACTACTTGAGACCCGGGCCCATTGGCACCTTATTCCCTATGTAGTGCACTACTTGAGACCGGGCCCTATGGCACCTTATTCCCTATGTAGTGCACTACTTGAGACCCGGGCCCATTGGCACCTTATTCCCTATGTAGTGCACTACTTGAGACCCGGGCCCTATGGCACCTTATTCCCTATGTAGTGCACTACTTGAGACCGGGGCCCATTGGCACCTTATTCCCTATGTAAGTGCACTACTTGAGACCGGGCCCTATGGCACTCTATTCCCTATGTAGTGCACTACTTGAGACCGGGGCCCATTGGCACCTTATTCCCTATGTAGTGCACTACTTGAGACCGGGGCCCTATGGCACTCTATTCCCTATGTAGTGCACTACTTGAGACCAGGACCCTATGGCACCTTATTCCCTATGTAGTGCACTACTTGAGACCGGGACCCATTGCCACCTTATTCCCTATGTAGTGCACTACTTGAGACCGGGGCCCATTGGGCTCTAAAAAGGGAATAGGGTCTCATTTGGGACTCAACCTGCAACACTACACTCTATATGTACTCCCGGGAGACAGACAGACAGACAGACAGACAGACAGACAGACAGACATACAGACCAGACCAGACCAGACCAGACCAGACCAGACCAGACCAGACAGACAGACAGACAGACAGACAGACAGACAGACAGACAGACAGACCAGACCAGACCAGACCAGACAGACAGACAGACAGACAGACAGACAGACAGACAGACCAGACCAGACCAGACCAGACCAGACCAGACCAGACCAGACCAGACAGTACACTACACTCTATATGTACTCCTGGGAGACAGACAGACAGACAGACCAGACCAGACCAGACAGACAGACCAGACCAGACCAGACCAGACCAGACAGACAGACCAGACCAGACCAGACCAGACAGTACACTACACTCTATATGTACTCCTGGGAGACAGACAGACAGACAGACAGACAGACAGACAGACCAGACCAGACCAGACCAGACCAGACCAGACCAGACCAGACAGACAGACAGACAGACAGACAGACAGACAGACAGACAGACAACCAGACCAGACCAGACCAGACCAGACAGACAGACAGACAGACAGACAGACAGACAGACAGACAGACAGACAGGCAGACAGACAGACAGACAGACAGACAGACAGACAGACAGACCAGACCAGACCAGACCAGACCAGACCAGACCAGACCAGACAGGGCATAAGGTTCCATATCAGCAGAATATCCCTGTAAAGATCTGACCCGGCTCACTGTCGTCTCCCCCTGCTTTGAGACATGTCTGTCAAGATGTGGACACTTTAATGTGGTAACGGAGGATACGGGGTGTGTCCCGAATGACAACTTGTTCCGAATATAGTGCACTAGGACCCATAGGGCTCTGGTTAAAAGTAGAGCACAAGGGATATATATAATATAGGGTGCAGACAGATACAGAGAGGATGGAGGAAGTTTAGGGTTTAGGGAGAGGAGAGGAGGGGAGGGGAGAGGAGAGGAGAGGAGAGGAGAGGAGAGGAGAGGAGAGGGAGAGGAGGAGAGGAGGGAGGGGAGAGGGAGGGGAGGAGGGGAGAGGAGAGGAGAGGAGAGGAGAGGAGAGGAGAGGAGAGGAGAGGAGAGGAGAGGAGGATCAGACCAGGCAGGGAGGAGAGGGAGAGGAGAGGAGAGGAGGAGAGAGAGGAGAGGAGAGGATAGGAGAGGAGAGGAGAGGAGAGAAGAGAGAGAGAGGGATCAGACCAGGCAGGGAGGAGAGGAGGAGGAGGAGAGGAGAGGGAGAGGAGAGGAGAGGAGGGGAGAGGAGGGGAGAGGAGAGGATGGAGGAACGGGGTTTAGGGTTTTAACCCACCAAAACAAATTGCCTTGTCGCAAGGAAAATACAACCCCCAGGGTAAATGAGCTGTCAGAGGATGATCCTCTATAAGTTGTAGGATTGTGTAAGGAGAGGAGAGGAGAGGAGGGGAGAGGGAGAGGAGAGGAGAGGATGGGATGGGAGAGGGGAGGAGAGAAGAAGAGAGGAGGGGAGGAGAGAAGAGGAGAGGAGAAGAGGAGAGGAGAAGAGGAGAGGAGAAGAGGAGAGGAGAAGAGTGGAGGGGAGGAGAGGAGGGGAGGAGAGAGGAGGAGGAGAGTGCAGAGAATAGGAGAGGAGAGGATGGGATGGGATGGGAGAGGGGAGGAGAGAAGAGGATAAGAGGAGAGGAGGGGAGGAGCAGAGTGGAGGGGATAGAAGAGGGGTCCGGAAAGGGATCATCATGGGACTCATTTGGAGCGTGACTGTATCACCTCCCCTGTACATCACAGCTTCCTGTTGTTCTGGAGGCCAGTCACTGGGGGCTGTAGTGTAGCAGGGGAGAGAGCGAGAGAACAGCAACAGGGACTCTAACTGTGGCTCTGACGCAAGCATCTAATGGACATTTCCACAAGGGACAGGCATCTTGGCAGAGGCAGTACAACGCTCACATGCCCGGTGTCACAATACTGTCTGGACACCAAGCCAGTAGTGTCTGGACACCAAGCTAGTACTGTCTGGACACCAAGCCAGTACTGTCTGGACACCAAGCTAGTACTGTCCCCAAACTAGTACTGTCTGGACACCAAGCTAGTACTGTCTGGACACCAAGCTAGTACTGTCTGGACACCAAGCCAGTACTGTCTGGACACCAAGCTAGTACTGTCCCCAAGCTAGTACTGTCTGGACACCAAGCTAGTACTGTCTGGACACCAAGCTAGTACTGTCTGGACACCAAGCCAGTACTGTCTGGACACCAAGCTAGTACTGTCTGGACACCAAGCCAGTACTGTCTGGACACCAAGCTAGTACTGTCTGGACACCAAGCCAGTACTGTCTGGACACCAAGCTAGTACTGTCCCCAAGCTAGTACTGTCTGGACACCAAGCCAGTACTGTCTGGACACCAAGCTAGTACTGTCTGGACACCAAACCAGTACTGTCTGGACACCAAGCTAGTACTGTCCCCAAGCTAGTACTGTCTGGACACCAAGCCAGTACTGTCTGGACACCAAGCTAGTACTGTCTGGACACCAGTAGCCAGTACTGTCTGGACACCAAGCCAGTACTGTCTGGACACCAAGCCAGTACTGTCTGGACACCAAGCCAGTACTGTCTGGACACCAAGCCAGTACTGTCTGGACACCAAGCCAGTACTGTCTGGACACCAAGCCAGTACTGTCTGGACACCAAGCTAGTACTGTCTGGACACCAAGCCAGTACTGTCTGGACACCAAGCTAGTACTGTCCCCAAGCTAGTACTGTCTGGACACCAAGCTAGTACTGTCTGGACACCAAGCTAGTACTGTCTGGACACCAAGCTAGTACTGTCTGGACACCAAGCCAGTACTGTCTGGACACCAAGCCAGTACTGTCTGGACACCAAGCTAGTACTGTCTGGACACCAAGCTAGTACTGTCTGGACACCAAGCGAGTACTGTCTGGACACCAAGCTAGTACAGTCTGGACACCAAGCTAGTACTGTCTGGACACCAAGCTAGTACTGTCTGGACACCAAGCTAGTACAGTCTGGACACCAAGCTAGTACTGTCTGGACACCAAGCCAGTACTGTCTGGACACCAAGCTAGTACTGTCTGGACACCAAGCGAGTACTGTCTGGACACCAAGCTAGTACAGTCTGGACACCAAGCTAGTACTGTCTGGACACCAAGCGATTACTGTCTGGACACCAAGCTAGTACTGTCTGGACACCAAGCCAGTACTGTCTGGACACCAAGCCAGTACTGTCTGGACACCAAGCCAGTACTGTCTGGACACCAAGCCAGTACTGTCTGGACACCAAGCCAGTACTGTCTGGACACCAAGCCAGTACTGTCTGGACACCAAGCCAGTACTGTCTGGACACCAAGCCAGTATTGTCTGGACACCAAGCCAGTATTGTCTGGACACCAAGCCAGTATTGTCTGGACACCAAGCCAGTATTGTCTGGACACCAAGCCAGTATTGTCTGGACACCAAGACAGTATTGTCTGGACACCAAGACAGTTTTGACTGGACACCAAGACAGTATTGTCTGGACACCAAGCCAGTATTGTCTGGACACCAATCCAGTATTGTCTGGACACCAAGCCAGTATTGTCTGGACACCAAGCCAGTATTGTCTGGACACCAATCCAGTATTGTCTGGACACCAAGCCAGTATTGTCTGGACACCAAGCCAGTATTGTCTGGACACCAATCCAGTATTGTCTGGACACCAAGCCAGTATTGTCTGGACACCAAGCCAGTACTGTCTGGACACCAAGCCAGTACTGTCTCAACACCAAGCGAGTACTGTCTGGACACCAAGCTAGTGCTGTCTGGACACCAAGCCAGTACTGTCTGGACACCAAGCGAATGCTGTCTGGACACCAAGCCAGTATTGTCTGTACACCAATCCAGTACTGTCTGGACACCAATCCAGTACTGTCTGGACACCAATCTAGTACTGTCTGGACACCAAGCCAGTATTGTCTGGACACCAAGCCAGTATTGTCTGGACACCAAGCCAGTATTGTCTGGACACCAAGCCAGTACTGTCTGGACACCAAGCCAGTACTGTCTGGACACCAAGCTAGTACTGTCTGGACACCAAGCCAGTATTGTTTGGACACCAAGCTAGTACTGTCTGGACACCAATCTAGTACTGTCTGGACACCAAGCCAGTATTGTCTGGACACCAAGCCAGTACTGTCTGGACACCAAGCCAGTATTGTCTGGACACCAAGCCAGTATTGTCTGGACACCAAGCCAGTACTGTCTGGACACCAAGCCAGTATTGTCTGGACACCAAGCCAGTACTGTCTGGACACCAAGCTAGTACTGTCTGGACACCAAGCCAGTATGTTCTGGACACCAAGCCAGTACTGTCTGGACACCAAGCCAGTATTGTCTGGACACCAAGCCAGTACTGTCTGGACACCAAGCCAGTATTGTCTGGACACCAATCCAGTATTGTCTGGACACCACAGGACCAGCCAGTACTGTCTGGACACCAAGCCAGTATTGTCTGGACACCAAGCCAGTACTGTCTGGACACCAAGCCAGTATTGTCTGGACACCAATCCAGTATTGTCTGGACACCAAGCCAGTATTGTCTGGACACCAAGCCAGTACTGTCTGGACACCAAGCCAATATTGTCTGGACACCAAACCTTCACATAGAGGTGGTTCTCAGAGGCCCATCTCCTCCATGTCCTTCTGTTCTCTACAGCAGATAAACCTTCACGTGTGGGAGGGGGTTCTTCAACCCAATCTTCTCCAGAATGCAGGTGGATGTTCTATCTAAAAACTCTCCATCCATCAGGCATGAATGAAGAATTGTTTTTGAAGTGTTTTATGGTGCTGGTATTGTGCCTCTTATTGGTGTTTCATAGCGCCATCTAGTGGTCTCTTTTAGGGCCCTTCTCTGTTACAATCCAGTTGTTTATTTATTCTGAAGAAGAAATGTTCTCATGGTATTTAAGTAAAAGCAATAATTGATTAAATTTCTCTGTCCGCAATAAAATGTTGAAGTTGTTTTAATGTTTGTTTTAATGTTTGTAGCTGAATTGTTTTAAGAGTAGTAGCATTTAATGAATACCACTGTGTTCTAATGGTTGGCTTTGAATCCATGAAATGGTATGCTAATTTATGCAAATTAAAATGGTATATTATTTATAAAGGTTTTAAATAATTTGAGGTTAGGAAAGCCTGAATGTTTTAAGGTAGTTTGTGTATCTTAAATTGCCAAGGAGCAGGACCATTTTTAACAGCTACTATTGTTTTCTTATGGTTCTCATTCAAACCCATGCTAATTTATGCAAATTGAAGCTGGTTTATGCAAATTCTTATAGTTCAATTTGGTTAAAGGGGCTGTTCACATGGTTGATGACCAAGTTAGTAAAGAACTGATGAGTATGATATCACATCCTGGAAAGCAATCTGAACTACATTAGAGATGTGTTTGATCAGTTTGCATAATTTAGTCTGTCTTAATTCCTGATGTGAATATATTTAATTTAGTCTGTCTTAATTCCTGATGTGAATATATGTAATTGAGTCTGTCTTAATTCCTGATGTGAATATATGTAATTTAGTCTGTCTTAATTCCTGATGTGAATATATGTAATTTAGTCTGTCTTAATTCCTGATGTGAATATATGTAATTTAGTCTGTCTTAATTCCTGATGTGAATATATGTAATTTAGTCTGTCTTAATTCCTGATGTGAATATATTTAATTTAGTCTGTCTTAATTCCTGATGTGAATATATGTAATTTAGTCTGTCTTAATTCCTGATGTGAATATATTTAATTTAGTCTGTCTTAATTCCTGATGTGAATATATTTAATTTAGTCTGTCTTAATTCCTGATGTGAATATATTTAATTTAGTCTGTCTTAATTCCTGATGTGAATATATTTAATTTAGTCTGTCTTAATTCCTGAATAGATTTAATTTAGTCTGTCTTAATGATATAGATTTAATTTAGTCTGTCTTAATTCCTGATGTGAATATATGTAATTTAGTCTGTCTTAATTCCTGATGTGAATATATGTAATTTAGTCTGTCTTAATTCCTGATGTGAATATATGTAATTTAGTCTGTCTTAATTCCTGATGTGAATAGATTTAATTTAGTCTGTCTTAATTCCTGATGTGAATAGATTTAATTTAGTCTGTCTTAATTCCTGGTGTGAATAGATTTAATTTAGTCTGTCTTAATTCCTGATGTGAATAGATTTAATTTAGTCTGTCTTAATTCCTGATGTGAATAGATTTAATTTAGTCTGTCTTAATTCCTGATGTGAATAGATTTAATTTAGTCTGTCTTAATTCCTGGTGTGAATAGATTTAATTTAGTCTGTCTTAATTCCTGTGTGAATAGATTTAATTTAGTCTGTCTTAATTCCTGATGTGAATAGATTTAATTTAGTCTGTCTTAATTCCTGATGTGAATATATTTAATTTAGTCTGTCTTAATTCCTGATGTGAATAGATTTAATTTAGTCTGTCTTAATTCCTGATGTGAATATATTTAATTTAGTCTGTCTTAATTCCTGATGTGAATAGATTTAATTTAGTCTGTCTTAATTCCTGATGAATATATGATTTGTCTGATGTGAATAGATTTAATTTAGTCTGTCTTAATTCCTGATGTGAATAGATTTAATTTAGTCTGTCTTAATTCCCTGGTGTGAATAGATTTAATTTAGTCTGTCTTAATTCCTGATGTGAATAGATTTAATTTAGTCTGTCTTAATTCCTGATGTGAATAGATTTAATTTAGTCTGTCTTAATTCCTGATGTGAATATATTTAATTTAGTCTGTCTTAATTCCTGATGTGAATAGATTTAATTTAGTCTGTCTTAATTCCCGATGTGAATAGATTTAATTTAGTCTGTCTTAATTCCTGATGTGAATAGATTTAATTTAGTCTGTCTTAATTCCCGGTGTGAATAGATTTAATTTAGTCTGTCTTAATTCCTGATGTGAATAGATTTAATTTAGTCTGTCTTAATTCCTGGTGTGAATAGATTTAATTTAGTCTGTAATTTGATGTGAAAGAACACAGTCTGTCTTAACACTCACATATGATTTAACACATCATCACACACACACACACACACATGACAACACACACACACACACACACACACGCACACACACACACACACACACACACACACACACACACACACACACACACACACACACACACACACACACACACACACACACACACACACACACACACACACACACACACACACACACACACACAGCTATACATAATTCATATTTCACATCTGAGAGTGGTGGTGTTAGTTGGCATGGTAGCCATGGAGCCTGTAGATGTGATGGATTGAGTCGACACACACACACACACACACAGAACCCAGGAGTATGGTTATCATCCTTCAGCTAGACACACATTGCAACAACAGATGCTACTAATTAAACATTCATGCTTAAGTTCCTGTGAAAATCATCCTGTCCTGCCTGGTGTGGAAGTCTGCGGGAGGGAGAGAGGGTGGGAGGGAGAGAGGGCGGGAGGGAGAGATCCAGCCTGGTGTGGAAGTCTGCGGGAGGGAGAGAGGGTGGGAGGGAGAGAGGGCGGGAGGGAGAGAGGGCGGGAGGGAGAGAGGGCGGGAGGGAGAGAGGGCGGGAGGGAGAGAGGGCGAGAGAGAGAGAAGGTGGGAGGGAGAGAGGGCGGGAGAGAGAGATCCAGCCTGGTGTGGAAGTCTGCGGGAGGGAGAGAGGGTGGGAGGGAGAGAAGGTGGGAGGGAGAGATCCAGCCTGGTGTGGAAGTCTGCGGGAGGGAGAGAGGGCGGGAGAGAGAGAAGGCGGGGGAGAGAGAGAAGGAAGGAGGGAGAGAGGCCATGGGGCGGGAGAGAGGGCGGGAGGGAGAGATCCAGCCTGGTGTGGAAGTCTGCGGGAGGGAGAGATCCAGCCTGGTGTGGAAGTCTGCGGGAGGGAGAGATCCAGCCTGGTGTGGAAGTCTGCGGGAGGGAGAGATCCAGCCTGGTGGAAGTCTGCGGGAGGGAGAGAGGGTGGGAGGGAGAGAGGGCGGGAGGGAGAGAGGGGGGAGGGAGAGAGGGCGAGAGAGAGAGAAGGTGGGAGGGAGAGAGGGCGGGAGAGAGAGAGGGCGGGAGGGAGAGAAGGTGGGAGGGAGAGAAGGAAGGAGGGAGAGAGGCCATGGGGCGGGGAGAGAGGGCGGGAGGGAGAGGAGGCGGGGAGAGAGAGGATGCGGGAGGGAGAGAGGGCAGGGGGAGAGAGGGCGGGAGGAGAGAAGGTGGGAGGGAGAGAAGGCGGGAGAGAGAGAAGGCGGAGAGAGAGAAGGAAGGAGGGAGAGAGGCCATGGGGCGGGAGAGAGGGCGGGAGGGAGAGGAGGCGGGGAGAGAGAGAAGGCGGGGAGAGAGAGAAGGAAGGAGGGAGAGAGGCCATGGGGCGGGAGAGAGGGCGGGAGGGAGAGGAGGCGGGAGAGAGAGGATGCGGGAGGGAGAGAGGGCAGGGGGAGAGAGGGCGGGAGGGAGAGAGGGCGGGCAGGCGGGAGAGAGGGCGGGCGGGCGGGCGGGAGAGAGGGCGGGAGAGAGAGAGGGGCGGGAGGGAGAGAGGGCAGGAGGGAGAGAGTGCGTGAGGGAGAGAGTGCGGGGAGGGAGAGAGGGCGGGAGAGAGAGAGGCAGGGGAGAGAGAGAGAGGCGGGGAGAGAGAGAGGGGGGAGGAGAGAGGGCAGGAGGGGAGAGAGTGCGTGAGGGAGAGAGTGCGGGAGGGAGAGAGGGCGGGAGGGAGAGAGGGCAGGAGGGAGAGAGTGCGTGAGGGAGAGAGGGCAGGGGGAGAGAGGGCGGGAGAGAGAGAAGGCGGGGAGAGAGAGAAGGAAGGAGGGAGAGAGGCCATGGGGGCGGGGAGAGGGGGGGAGGGAGAGGAGGCGGGAGAGAGAGGATGCGGGAGGGAGAGAGGGCAGGAGGGAGAGAGTGCGTGAGGGAGAGAGTGCGGGGAGGGAGAGAGGGCGGGAGGGAGAGAGGGCAGGAGGGAGAGAGTGCGTGAGGGAGAGAGGGCAGGGGGGAGAGAGGGCGGGAGGGAGAGAGGGCGGGCGGGCGGGAGAGAGAGAGGGCGGGAGAGAGAGAGGGCGGGAGAGAGAGAGGGCGGGAGGGAGAGAGTACGTGAGGGAGAGAGGGCGGGGGAGGAGAGAAGGCGGGAGGAGAGAGGCCAGGGGAGAGGGGAGGCGGGAGGGAGAGAGGCCAGGGGGAGAGAGGGCGGGAGGGAGAGGAGGCGGGGAGAGAGAGGAGGGAGAGAGGGGCGGAGAGAGAGGGCGGGCGGGCGGGCGGGTGGGAGAGAGGGCGGGAGAGAGAGAGGGCGGGAGGGAGAGAGGGCGGGAGAGAGAGGGCGGGAGAGAGAGAGGGCGGGGAGGGAGAGAGGGCGGGAGGAGAGAGAGGGGGGGAGGGAGAGAGGGGGGGAGGGAGAGAGGGCGGGAGAGAGAGGGCGGGAGGGAGGGAGGGCGATGGAGAGAGAGAGGGCGGGAGGGAGAGAGGGCGGGAGGGAGAGAAGGCAGGAGGAGAGAAGGCGGGAGGGAGAGAGGGCGGAAGGGAGAGAGGGCGGGAGAGAGAGGTTGGGTGGTAGTCTACACTGGGGAGAGAGGTTGGGTGGTAGTCTACACTGGGAGAGAGAGGTTGGGTGGAAGTCTACACTGGGAGAGAGAGGTTGGGTGGTAGTCTACACTGGGAGAGAGAGGTTGGGTGGTAGTCTACACTGGGAGAGAGAGGTTGGGTGGTAGTCTACACTGGGAGAGAGAGGTTGGGTGGTAGTCTACACTGGGAGAGAGAGGTTGGGTGGTAGTCTACACTGGGAGAGAGAGGTTGGGTGGTAGTCTACACTGGGAGAGAGAGGTTGGGTGGTAGTCTACACTGGGAGAGAGAGGTTGGGTGGTAGTCTACACTGGGAGAGAGAGGTTGGGTGGTAGTCTACACTGGGAGAGAGAGGTTGGGTGGTAGTCTACACTGGGAGAGAGAGGTTGGGTGGTAGTCTACACTGGGAGAGAGAGGTTGGGTGGTAGTCTACACTGGGAGAGAGAGGTTGGGTGGTAGTCTACACTGGGAGAGAGAGGTTGGGTGGTAGTCTACACTGGGAGAGAGAGGTTGGGTGGTAGTCTACACTGAATGGAACCAGACAAAACATTATATTCAAACCGGAGCACCAAGTGTAGTTCCAAAAGGCTCCTAAACAGTTTCTACCCCCCGAGCCATAAGACTCCTGAACAATTAATCAAATGGCCACCCGGACTATTTACATTTGTTTTTACACGGCTGCTACTCGCTGTTATTATCTATGCACAGTCACTTTACTCCTACCTACAGGTACAAATGACCTCCACTGTGTACAAGTAGGTACAAATAGGGTGCCATTAAATCTGAAATAAGACATCTAGTCAAGCAGCTGGGAGAGTCTCAGTCTACTACAGGAATCAGCCAGGGAAACATAACTACTACAGGAATCAGCCAGGGAAACATCTTGACTACAGGAATCAGCCAGGGAAACACAACTACTACAGGAATCAGCCAGGGAAACATAACTACTACAGGAATCAGCCAGGGAAACATCTTGACTACAGGAATCAGCCAGGGAAACACAACTACTACAGGAATCAGCCAGGGAAACACAACTACTACAGGAATCAGCCAGGGAAACATAACTACTACAGGAATCAGCCAGGGAAACATAACTACTACAGGAATCAGCCAGGGAAACATCTTGACTACAGGAATCAGCCAGGGAAACATAACTACTACAGGACTCAGCCAGGGAAACATCTTGACTACAGGAATCAGCCAGGGAAACATAACTACTACAGGACTCAGCCAGGGAAACATAACTACTACAGGACTCAGCCAGGGAAACATAACTACTACAGGAATCAGCCAGGGAAACATCTTGACTACAGGAATCAGCCAGGGAAACATAACTACTACAGGAATCAGCCAGGGAAACATAACTACTACAGGAATCAGCCAGGGAAACATAACTACTACAGGAATCAACCAGGGAAACATAACTACTACAGGAATCAGCCAGGGAAACATAACTACTACAGGAATCAGCCAGGGAAACATAACTACTACAGGACTCAGCCAGGGAAACATAACTACTACAGGAATCAGCCAGGGAAACATCTTGACTACAGGAATCAGCCAGGGAAACATAACTACTACAGGAATCAGCCAGGGAAACATCTTGACTACAGGAATCAGCCAGGGAAACATAACTACTACAGGACTCAGCCAGGGAAACACAACTACTACAGGAATCAGCCAGGGAAACATCTGACTACAGGAATCAGCCAGGGAAACATAACTACTACAGGAATCAGCCAGGGAAACATAACTACTACAGGAATCAGCCAGGGAAACATCTTGACTACAGGAATCAACCAGGGAAACATAACTACTACAGGACTCAGCCAGGGAAACATCTTGACTACAGGAATCAGCCAGGGAAACATAACTACTACAGGAATCAGCCAGGGAAACATCTTGACTACAGGAATCAGCCAGGAAACATAACTACTACAGGACTCAGCCAGGGAAACACAACTACTACAGGAATCAGCCAGGGAAACATAACTACTACAGGAATCAGCCAGGGAAACATAACTACTACAGGAATCAGCCAGGGAAACATCTTGACTACAGGAATCAGCCAGGGAAACATAACTACTACAGGACTCAGCCAGGGAAACATCTTGACTACAGGAATCAGCCAGGGAAACATAACTACTACAGGACTCAGCCAGGGAAACATAACTACTACAGGACTCAGCCAGGGAAACATAACTACTACAGGAATCAGCCAGGGAAACATCTTGACTACAGGAATCAGCCAGGGAAACATAACTACTACAGGAATCAGCCAGGGAAACATAACTACTACAGGAATCAGCCAGGGAAACATAACTACTACAGGAATCAACCAGGGAAACATAACTACTACAGGAATCAGCCAGGGAAACATAACTACTACAGGAATCAGCCAGGGAAACATAACTACTACAGGACTCAGCCAGGGAAACATAACTACTACAGGAATCAGCCAGGGAAACATCTTGACTACAGGAATCAGCCAGGGAAACATAACTACTACAGGACTCAGCCAGGGAAACATAACTACTACAGGAATCAGCCAGGAAACATAACTACTACAGGAATCAGCCAGGGAAACATCTTGACTACAGGAATCAGCCAGGGAAACATCTTGACTACAGGAATCAGCCAGGGAAACATAACTACTACAGGAATCAGCCAGGGAAACATAACTACTACAGGAATCAGCCAGGGAAACATCTTGACTACAGGAATCAGCCAGGGAAACATAACTACTACAGGAATCAGCCAGGGAAACATCTTGACTACAGGAATCAGCCAGGGAAACATAACTACAACAGGAATCAGCCAGGGAAACATAACTACTACAGGACTCAGCCAGGGAAACATAACTACTACAGGACTCTGCCAGGGAAACATAACTACTACAGGAATCAGCCAGGGAAACATAACTACTACAGGAATCAGCCAGGGAAACATAACTACTACAGGACTCAGCCAGGGAAACATAACTACTACAGGAATCAGCCAGGGAAACATAACTACTACAGGACTCAGCCAGGGAAACATAACTACTACAGGAATCAGCCAGAGAAACATAACTACTACAGGAATCAGCCAGGGAAACATAACTACTACAGGACTCAGCCAGGGAAACATAACTACTACAGGACTCAGCCAGGGAAACATAACTACTACAGGAATCAGCCAGGGAAACATAACTACTACAGGAATCAGCCAGGGAAACATCTTGGCTACAGGAATCAGCCAGGGAAACATAACTACTACAGGAATCAGCCAGGGAAACATAACTACTACAGGAATCAGCCAGGGAAACATAACTACTACAGGACTCAGCCAGGGAAACACAACTACTACAGGAATCAGCCAGGGAAACATAACTACTACAGGACTCTGCCAGGGAAACATCTTGACTACAGGAATCAGCCAGGGAAACATAACTACTACAGGAATCAGCCAGGGAAACATAACTACTACAGGAATCAGCCAGGGAAACATAACTACTACAGGACTCTGCCAGGGAAACATAACTGCTACAGGAATCAGCCAGGGAAACATAACTACTACAGGAATCAGCCAGGAAACATCTTGACTACAGGAATCAGCCAGGGAAACATCTTGACTACAGGAATCAGCCAGGGAAACATAACTACTACAGGACTCAGCCAGGGAAACATAACTACTACAGGAATCAGCCAGGAAACATCTTGACTACAGGAATCAGCCAGGAAACATAACTACTACAGGAATCAGCCAGGGAAACATAACTACTACAGGAATCAGCCAGGGAAACATCTTGACTACAGGAATCAGCCAGGGAAACACAACTACTACAGGAATCAGCCAGGGAAACATAACTACTACAGGAATCAGCCAGGGAAACATCTTGACTACAGGAATCAGCCAGGGAAACACAACTACTACAGGAATCAGCCAGGGAAACACAACTACTACAGGAATCAGCCAGGGAAACATAACTACTACAGGAATCAGCCAGGGAAACATAACTACTACAGGAATCAGCCAGGGAAACATCTTGACTACAGGAATCAGCCAGGGAAACATAACTACTACAGGACTCAGCCAGGGAAACATCTTGACTACAGGAATCAGCCAGGAAACATAACTACTACAGGACTCAGCCAGGGAAACATAACTACTACAGGACTCAGCCAGGGAAACATAACTACTACAGGAATCAGCCAGGGAAACATCTTGACTACAGGAATCAGCCAGGGAAACATAACTACTACAGGAATCAGCCAGGGAAACATAACTACTACAGGAATCAGCCAGGGAAACATAACTACTACAGGAATCAACCAGGAAACATAACTACTACAGGAATCAGCCAGGGAAACATAACTACTACAGGAATCAGCCAGGGAAACATAACTACTACAGGACTCAGCCAGGGAAACATAACTACTACAGGAATCAGCCAGGGAAACATCTTGACTACAGGAATCAGCCAGGGAAACACAACTACTACAGGAATCAGCCAGGGAAACATCTTGACTACAGGAATCAGCCAGGGAAACATAACTACTACAGGACTCAGCCAGGGAAACACAACTACTACAGGAATCAGCCAGGGAAACATCTTGACTACAGGAATCAGCCAGGGAAACATAACTACTACAGGAATCAGCCAGGGAAACATAACTACTACAGGAATCAGCCAGGGAAACATCTTGACTACAGGAATCAACCAGGGAAACATAACTACTACAGGACTCAGCCAGGGAAACATCTTGACTACAGGAATCAGCCAGGGAAACATAACTACTACAGGAATCAGCCAGGGAAACATCTTGACTACAGGAATCAGCCAGGGAAACATAACTACTACAGGACTCAGCCAGGGAAACACAACTACTACAGGAATCAGCCAGGGAAACATAACTACTACAGGAATCAGCCAGGGAAACATAACTACTACAGGAATCAGCCAGGGAAACATCTTGACTACAGGAATCAGCCAGGGAAACATAACTACTACAGGACTCAGCCAGGGAAACATCTTGACTACAGGAATCAGCCAGGGAAACATAACTACTACAGGACTCAGCCAGGGAAACATAACTACTACAGGACTCAGCCAGGGAAACATAACTACTACAGGAATCAGCCAGGGAAACATCTTGACTACAGGAATCAGCCAGGGAAACATAACTACTACAGGAATCAGCCAGGAAACATAACTACTACAGGAATCAGCCAGGGAAACATAACTACTACAGGAATCAACCAGGGAAACATAACTACTACAGGAATCAGCCAGGGAAACATAACTACTACAGGAATCAGCCAGGGAAACATAACTACTACAGGACTCAGCCAGGGAAACATAACTACTACAGGAATCAGCCAGGGAAACATCTTGACTACAGGAATCAGCCAGGGAAACATAACTACTACAGGACTCAGCCAGGGAAACATAACTACTACAGGAATCAGCCAGGGAAACATAACTACTACAGGAATCAGCCAGGGAAACATCTTGACTACAGGAATCAGCCAGGGAAACATCTTGACTACAGGAATCAGCCAGGGAAACATAACTACTACAGGAATCAGCCAGGGAAACATAACTACTACAGGAATCAGCCAGGGAAACATCTTGACTACAGGAATCAGCCAGGGAAACATAACTACTACAGGAATCAGCCAGGGAAACATCTTGACTACAGGAATCAGCCAGGGAAACATAACTACAACAGGAATCAGCCAGGGAAACATAACTACTACAGGACTCAGCCAGGGAAACATAACTACTACAGGACTCTGCCAGGAAACATAACTACTACAGGAATCAGCCAGGGAAACATAACTACTACAGGAATCAGCCAGGGAAACATAACTACTACAGGACTCAGCCAGGGAAACATAACTACTACAGGAATCAGCCAGGGAAACATAACTACTACAGGACTCAGCCAGGGAAACATAACTACTACAGGAATCAGCCAGAGAAACATAACTACTACAGGAATCAGCCAGGGAAACATAACTACTACAGGACTCAGCCAGGGAAACATAACTACTACAGGACTCAGCCAGGGAAACATAACTACTACAGGAATCAGCCAGGGAAACATAACTACTACAGGAATCAGCCAGGGAAACATCTTGACTACAGGAATCAGCCAGGGAAACATAACTACTACAGGAATCAGCCAGGGAAACATAACTACTACAGGAATCAGCCAGGGAAACATAACTACTACAGGACTCAGCCAGGGAAACACAACTACTACAGGAATCAGCCAGGGAAACATAACTACTACAGGACTCTGCCAGGGAAACATCTTGACTACAGGAATCAGCCAGGGAAACATAACTACTACAGGAATCAGCCAGGAAACATAACTACTACAGGAATCAGCCAGGGAAACATAACTACTACAGGACTCTGCCAGGGAAACATAACTGCTACAGGAATCAGCCAGGGAAACATAACTACTACAGGAATCAGCCAGGGAAACATCTTGACTACAGGAATCAGCCAGGGAAACATCTTGACTACAGGAATCAGCCAGGGAAACATAACTACTACAGGACTCAGCCAGGGAAACATAACTACTACAGGAATCAGCCAGGGAAACATAACTACTACAGGAATCAGCCAGGGAAACATAACTACTACAGGAATCAGCCAGGGAAACATAACTACTACAGGAATCAGCCAGGGAAACATAACTACTACAGGAATCAGCCAGGGAAACATCTTGACTACAGGAATCAGCCAGGGAAACATAACTACTACAGGAATCAGCCAGGGAAACATCTTGACTACAGGAATCAGCCAGGGAAACATAACTACTACAGGAATCAGCCAGGGAAACATAACTACTACAGGACTCAGCCAGGGAAACATAACTACTACAGGAATCAGCCAGGGAAACATAACTACTACAGGAATCAGCCAGGGAAACGTCTTGACTACAGGAATCAGCCAGGGAAACGTCGTCAGGTCAGTGTTTAGACAAGCTGAGCTGAGCCAGCACTACTATCCAATTATCCCGATCAATATTCAACTGTATTGATTAACACATAATGAATATAACTCTTACAAGGGTGCACCTGGCTTAGAATAATGAATGAATCTAGTACTGAACACTCAACCTGCTGAATAGAGAGAAGGACCCAGTAAGATCTCCACTCTTCTCACCTGTGAAAGGCTGCTCGTTCTCAATGTTATTAGCTGATTAAGTAACGGATAAACAAATCACATCTCTTTAACCAAAGTGGTAATGCTACTCTGTCACATTATAGAATGAGATTTAGTCCTTTTTCAAGGACAGCTTTAGAAGCTGAAAGGAAGGAGGCTACTCCCTGAGAGAGGAAGGAGGCTACTCCCTGAGAGAGGAAGGAGGCTACTCCCTGAGAGAGGAAGGAGGCTACTCCCTGAGAGAGGAAGGAGGCTACTCCCTGAGAGAGGAAGGAGGCTACTCCCTGAGAGAGGAAGGAGGCTACTCCCGGAAAGAGGAAGGAGGCTACTCCCTGAGTAATGAAGGAGGCTACTCCCTGAGAGAGGAACGAGGCCACTCCCTGAGAGAGGAAGGAGGCCACTCCCTGAGAGTGGAAGGAGGCTACTCCCTGAGAGAGGAAGGAGGCTACTCCCTGAGAGAGGGAGGAGGCTACTCCCTGAGAGAGGAAGGAGGCCACTCCCTGAGAGAGGAAGGAGGCCACTCCCTGAGAGAAGATGGAGGCCACTCCCTGAGAGAGGAAGGAGGCCACTCCCTGAGAGAGGAAGGAGGCTACTCCCTGAGAGAGGAAGGAGGCCACTCCCTGAGAGAGGAAGGAGGTTACCCATGAGAGAGGAAGGAGGCAACTCCCTGAGAGAGGAAGGAGGCCACTCCCTGAGAGAGGATGGAGGCCACTCCCTGAGAGAGGAAGGAGGCCACTCCCTGAGAGAGGAAGGAGGTTACCCCTGAGAGAGGAAGGAGGCTACTCCATGAGAGAGGAAGGAGGCTACTCCCTGAGAGAGGAAGGAGGCTACTCCCTGAGAGAGGAAGGAGGCTACTCCCTGAGAGAGGAAGGAGGCTACTCCCTGAGAGAGGAAGGAGGCCACTCCTTGAGAGAGGAAGGAGGCTACTCCCTGAGAGAGGAAGGAGGCTACTCCCTGAGAGAGGAAGGAGGCTACTCCCTGAGAGAGGAAGGAGGCTACTCCCTGAGAGAGGAAGGAGGCTACTCCCTGAGAGAGGA
The DNA here is from genome assembly GCF_023373465.1 of Oncorhynchus keta. Classification (NCBI taxonomy): domain Eukaryota; kingdom Metazoa; phylum Chordata; class Actinopteri; order Salmoniformes; family Salmonidae; genus Oncorhynchus; species Oncorhynchus keta. Next base: position 1,285,261 of record NC_068454.1, on the reverse strand, counting down.
AGGAGGCCACTCCCTGAGAGAGGAAGGAGGCTACTCCCTGAGAGAGGAAGGAGGCTACTCCTGAGAGGGGAAGGAGGCTACTCCCTGAGAGAGGAAGGAGGCTACTCCTGAGAGGGGAAGGAGGCTACTCCTGAGAGGGGAAGGAGGCTACTCCTGAGAGGGGAAGGAGGCTACTCCCTGAGAGAGGAAGGAGGCTACTCCTGAGAGGGGAAGGAGGCTACTCCTGAGAGGGGAAGGAGGCTACTCCCTGAGAGAGGAAGGAGGCTACTCCTGAGAGGGGAAGGAGGCTACTCCCTGAGAGAGGAAGGAGGCTACTCCTGAGAGGGGAAGGAGGCTACTCCCTGAGAGAGGAAGGAGGCTGTTTAGGTGACATATTATTTGGATAGTCAGTAACATTTTAACTAACTATCTACTAACCCTAACCCTTATTCTAAACCCAAACCTTAACCCTTATTCTAAACCTTAACCCTTATTCTAAACCCTAAGATTAATAACCCTTATTCTAAACCTTAACCCTTATTCTAAACCCAAACCTTAACCCTTATTCTAAACCTTAACCCTTATTCTAAACCCTAAGATTAACCCTTATTCTAAACCTTAACCCTTATTCTAAACCCTAACCCTAACCTTTACCCTTATCCTAACCCTTAACCTTAACCCTTATTCTAAACCCTAACCTTCACCCTTGTCCTAAACCTTAACCTTAACCCCTATTCTAAACCTTAACCCTTATTCTAAACCCCAACCTTAACCTTAACCCTTATCCTAAACCTTATCCTTAATCCTTATTCTAAACCTTAACCCTTACTCTAAACCCTAACCTTAACCCTTATTCTAAACCCTAACCTTAACCTTAACCCTCATTCTAAACTTTAACCCTTATTCTAAACCTTAACCCTTATTCTAAACCTTAACCCTAACCCTTATCCTAACCCGAACCTTAACCCTTATTCTAAACCTTAACCTTAACCCTTATTCTAAACCCTAACATTAACCCTTATTCTAAACCTTAACCTTAACCCTTATTCTAAACCTTAACCCTTATTGTAAACCCTAACCTTAACCCTTATTCTAAACCTTAACCCTAACCCTTATCCTAACCCTAACCTTAACCCTTATTCTAAACCCTAACCTTAACCCTTATTCTAAACCTTAACCTTAACCCTTATTCTAAACCCCAACCCTAACCCTTATTCTAAACCCTAACCTTAACCCTTATTCTAAACCCTAACCTTAACCCTTATTCTAAACCTTAACCTTAACCCTTATTCTAAACCTTAACCTTAACCCTTATTCTAAACCTTAACCTTAACCCTTATTCTAAACCCTAACCTTAACCCTTATTCTAAACCTTAACCTTAACCCTTATTCTAAACTCTAACCCTAACCCTTATCCTAACCCTAACCTTAACCCTTATTCTAAACCTTAACCTTAATCTTAGCAAGCAGTTGCTTCTCAACAGATAGTTGTTGATAGTATCTGTAGAACTTCTACATGGGACTATCCAGACTATCCAAATAAAGTGTGACCCTGGTTCAATTTAAAGTTGAATTCATGTTTGTGTCTGAAATGGACACAAGTAGTGCTCTTCTGTATAGGGAATATATTGCCATTTGGGATGTAACCTTAATCTTGGAGTTGGAACTATTACTAGGAAGGGGGTCTGTTTCAAGGTTGAATTCATGTGTTTTTAAGCTAGCGGGTCCTCAGAGACCGTTGCAGAGGGGCTCCAAACCAGACCTTTACCAAGAACATTAACCAGAGGGAGACCTGTGGCCCTAATCCCCCTCCAGACTCCCTGTAATGAATCCACCATACCTCAGAAACAGCAGGCTCCACGAGACTTCACGCCCCACCGCTCTTCAGGGACCAGCCCGTTTAAACACTCACAGGGAGGGAAGGAAAGTTCAGACAAATCCACTGGCAGGACAGAGACCAGCGTCAAGACAAATCCACTGGCAGGACAGAGACCAGCGTCAAGACAAATCCACTGGCAGGACAGAGACCAGCGTCAAGACAAATCCACTGGCAGGACAGAGACCAGCGTCAAGACAAATCCACTGGCAGGACAGAGACCAGCGTCAAGACAAATCCAATAGCAGGACAGAGACCAGCGTCAAGACAAATCCACTGGCAGGACAGAGACCAGCGTCAAGACAAATCCACTGGCAGGACAGAGACCAGCGTCAAGACAAATCCACTGGCAGGACAGAGACCAGCGTCAAGACAAATCCACTGGCAGGACAGAGACCAGCGTCAAGACAAATCCACTGGCAGGACAGAGACCAGCGTCAAGACAAATCCACTGGTAGGACAGAGACCAGCGTCAAGACAAATCCACTGGCAGGACAGAGACCAGCGTCAAGACAAATCCACTGGCAGGACAGAGACCAGCGTCAAGACAAATCCACTGGCAGGACAGAGACCAGCGTCAAGACAAATCCACTGGCAGGACAGAGACCAGCGTCAAGACAAATCCACTGGTAGGACAGAGACCAGTCAAGACAAATCCACTGGCAGGACAGAGACCAGCGTCAAGACAAATCCAATAGCAGGACAGAGACCAGCGTCAAGACAAATCCAATAGCAGGACAGAGACCAGCGTCAAGACAAATCCACTGGCAGGACAGAGACCAGCGTCAAGACAAATCCACTGGCAGGACAGAGACCAGCGTCAAGACAAATCCACTGGCAGGACAGAGACCAGCGTCAAGACAAATCCAATAGCAGGACAGAGACCAGCGTCAAGACAAATCCAATAGCAGGACAGAGACCAGCGTCAAGACAAATCCACTGGCAGGACAGAGACCAGCGTCAAGACAAATCCACTGGCAGGACAGAGACCAGCGTCAAGACAAATCCAATAGCAGGACAGAGACCAGCGTCAAGACAAATCCAATAGCAGGACAGAGACCAGCGTCAAGACAAATCCAATAGCAGGACAGAGACCAGCGTCAAGACAAATCCAATAGCAGGACAGAGACCAGCGTCAAGACAAATCCACTGGCAGGACAGAGACCAGCGTCAAGACAAATCCACTGGTAGGACAGAGACCAGCCAAGACAAATCCACTGGCAGGACAGAGACCAGCGTCAAGACAAATCCAATAGCAGGACAGAGACCAGCGTCAAGACAAATCCAATAGCAGGACAGAGACCAGCGTCAAGACAAATCCACTGGCAGGACAGAGACCAGCGTCAAGACAAATCCACTGGCAGGACAGAGACCAGCGTCAAGACAAATCCACTGGCAGGACAGAGACCAGCGTCAAGACAAATCCAATAGCAGGACAGAGACCAGCGTCAAGACAAATCCAATAGCAGGACAGAGACCAGCGTCAAGACAAATCCACTGGCAGGACAGAGACCAGCGTCAAGACAAATCCACTGGCAGGACAGAGACCAGCGTCAAGACAAATCCAATAGCAGGACAGAGACCAGCGTCAAGACAAATCCAATAGCAGGACAGAGACCAGCGTCAAGACAAATCCAATAGCAGGACAGAGACCAGCGTCAAGACAAATCCAATAGCAGGACAGAGACCAGCGTCAAGACAAATCCACTGGCAGGACAGAGACCAGCGTCAAGACAAATCCACTGGTAGGACAGAGACCAGCGTCAAGACAAATCCACTGGCAGGACAGAGACCAGCGTCAAGACAAATCCACTGGCAGGACAGAGACCAGCGTCAAGACAAATCCACTGGCAGGACAGAGACCAGCGTCAAGACAAATCCAATAGCAGACAGAGACCAGCGTCAAGACAAATCCACTGGCAGGACAGAGACCAGCGTCAAGACAAATCCACTGGCAGGACAGAGACCAGCGTCAAGACAAATCCACTGGCAGGACAGAGACCAGCGTCAAGACAAATCCAATAGCAGGACAGAGACCAGCGTCAAGACAAATCCACTGGCAGCACAGAGACCAGCGTCAAGACAAATCCAATAGCAGGACAGAGACCAGCGTCAAGACAAATCCACTGGCAGCATGCTACAGCAAAAGTCAACATTTAGAAGCACACCTTATTCCACTCAGTGAAGCATAAATGCATTGCAATGTAGCAGAGTTAGCAGGGGTCAGAAGTTAGATGTAGCAGGGGTCAGAAGTTAGAGGTAGCAGGTGTCAGAGGTTAGATGTAGCAGGGGTCAGAGGTTAGAGGTAGCAGGGGTTAGGGCTTAGAGGTAGCAGGGGTTAGAGGTAACAGGGGTTAGATGTAGCAGGGGTTAGATGTAGCAGGGGTAAGAGGTAGCAGGGGATGACGTAGCAGGGATTAGAGGTAGCAGGGGTCAGGGGTTAGAGGTAGCAGGGGTTAGAGGTAGCAGGGGTTAGAGTTAGCATGGGTTAGAGGTAGCAGGGGTTAGGGGTTAGAGGTAGCAGGGGTTAGAGTTAGCAGGGCTTAGAGGTAGCAGGGGTTAGAGGTAGCAGGGGTTAGAGGTAGCAGGAGTTAGAGGTAGCAGGGATCAGGGGTTAGAGGTAGCAGGGGTTAGAGGTAGCAGGGGTTAGAGGTAGCAGGGGTCAGGGGTTAGAGGTAGCAGCGGTTAGAGTTAGCAGGGGTCAGGGGTTAGAGGTAGCAGGGGTTAGAGGTTAGAGGTAGCAGGGGTTAGAGGTAGCAGGGGTCAGGGGTTATAGGTAGCAGGGGTTTGAGGTTAGAGGTAGCAGGGGTTAGAGGTAGCAGGGGTCAGAGGTTAGAGGTAGCAGGGGTTAGAGGTAGCAGGGGTTAGAGGTAGCAGGGGTTAGAGGTAGCAGGGGTCAGGGGTTATAGGTTGCAGGGGTTAGAGGTAGCAGGGGTCATAGGTTAGAGGTAGCAGGGGTTCGAGGTAGCAGGGGTTAGAGGTTATATACAGCAGGGGTTAGAGGTTAGAGGTAGCAGGGGTCAGAGATTAGAGGTAGCAAGGATCAGAGGTAGGGAGGGGGCAGGAAGGGGGGAGGAACTCAACTAAAAACCTCTCTACAGTATAACCATGGCAACAGAGGAACAATAAACATTTGTCAGAGACAAATCTGCAGGTTTTCTTACTAGACTTTTCTTTAAGTAAACATCTGTATTGCGTTCCTCTGTCTCCAGGGGGAGGGAGAAAAGCAGAAGTCTACAGAAGTGTTTCTGTGTTTAATATGGTATGACAGGCAGCCTCTCTCTCCTCCATCTCCCCCTGTTGGATCCACACACACACAGAGAGAGAGAGAGAGAGAGAGAGAGAGAGAGAGAGAGAGAGAGAGAGAGAGAGACAGAGAGAGAGAGAGAGACAGAGACAGAGACAGAGAGAGAGAGAGAGAGAGAGAGAGAGAGAGAGAGAGAGAGGTTGTCTTTGCAATTTAAATTGACTAAGTTGACACACACACCTTTCACAAATTCCTCTGGCAATTCAGCTGTTGAATTGGATGTAATAAGACAGCAGGTGTCTCTACGGGCTGATTCTGATGAGCAGCTGCTTTATTTATTATCAGAATATGCACCACCCCCCTTACACGGTGACAGACAGACACTCAGAATATGCATCCCAAAATGGCACCCTTCTCCCCCCCCCTTACACGGTGACAGACACTCAGAATATGCATCCCAAAATGGCAAGTAGAGATACTGGGGTGCAAAAGAACAAGAAAAATAATCAACAATATGGGGATGAGGTAGTTGGATGGGCTATTTACAGATGGGCTGTAAACAGGTGCAATGATCGGTAAGCTGCTCTGACAGCTGATGCTTAAAGTTAGTGAGGGAGATACGAGTCTCCAGCTTCAGCGATTTTTGCAATTCATTCCAGTCATTGGCAGCAGAGAACTGGAAGGAAAGGTGGCCAAAGGGGGAGTTGGCTTTATACCTGCTGGAAATATACCTGCTGGAGCGCGTGCTACGGGTGGGTGTTGCTATGGTAACCAGTGAGCTGAGATAAGGCTGGGCTTTTCTTAGCAGAGACTTAAAGATGACGTGGAGTCAGTGGGTTTGGCAACAAATATGAAGCGAGGGCCAGCCAACGAGAGAGTTACAGGTCGCAGTGGTGGGTAGTATATGGGGCTTTGGTGATGAAACGAATGGCCCTGTGATAAACTGCATCCAGTTTGCTGAGAAGAGTATTGGAAGCTATTTTCTAAATGACATCGCCGAAGTCAAGGATCGGTAGGATAGTCAGTTTTACGAGGGTATGTTTGGCAGCATGAGTGAAGGATGCTTTGTTGCGAAATAGGAAGCCAATTCTAGATTTAATTTTGGATTGAAGATGTTTGATATGGGTCTGGAAGGAGAGTTTACAGTCTAACCAGACACCTAATTATTTCTTGTTGTCCACATATTCTAAGTCGGAGCTGTCCAGAGTAGTGATGCTGGACGGGCGGGCAGGTGCAGGCAGCGATCGGTTGAAGAGCATGCATTTCGTTTTACCTGCATTTAAGAGCAGTTGGAGGCCACGAAAGGAGAGTTGTATGGCATTGAAGCTCGTCTGGAGGTTAGTTAACACAGTGTCTAAAGAAGGGCCAGAGGTATACAGAATGGTGTCGTCTGCGTAGAGGTGGATCAGAGAATCACCAGCAGCAAGAGAAACATCATTGATGTATACAGAGAAGAGAGTCGGCCCGAGAATTGAACCCTGTGGCACCCCCATAGAGACTGCCAGAGGTCCGGACAACAGGCCCTCCGACTTGACACACTGAGCTCTATCAGAGAAGTGGTTGGTCAACCAGGCGAGGCAGCCATTTGAGAAACCAAGGCTGTTGAGTCTGCCGATAAGAATGTGGTGATTGACAGAGTCGAAAGCCTTGGCCAGGTCGATGAAGACTGCTGCACAGTACTGTCCTTTATCGATGGCGGTTATGATGGTTATGATAGGATAGAGCATGGCACATGCATTTCTTCAGAGCCTCTTATGTTAGCAATCTACTGGCTAATGCTAGGGAGTAGTACTGTAGAAGGTCTGGCTAGAGAGTAATACTGCAGAAGGTCTGGCTAGAGAGTAGTACTGTAGAAGGTCTGGCTAGAGAGTAATACTGCAGAAGGTCTGGCTAGAGAGTAGTACTGTAGAAGGTCTGGCTAGAGAGTAGTACTGTAGAAGGTCTGGCTAGAGAGTAATACTGCAGAAGGTCTGGCTAGGGAGTAGTACTGTAGAAGGTCTGGCTAGAGAGTAGTACTGTCGAAGGTCTGGCTAGGGAGTAGTACTGTAAAAGGTCTGGCTAGAGAGTAGTACTGTAAAAGGTCTGGCTAGAGAGTAGTACTGTAAAAGGTCTGGCTAGAGAGTAGTACTGTAAAATGTCTGGCTAGAGAGTAGTACTGTAAAAGGTCTGGCTAGGTAGTAATACTGCAGAAGGTCTGGCAAGAGAGTAATACTGTAAAGGTCTGGCTAGGTAGTAATACTGTAGAAGGTCTGGCTAGAGAGTAGTACTGTAGAAGGTCTGGCTAGGTATTAATACTGTAGAAGAGAGTTGTAAAGTAGAAGGTCTGGATAGGAGCCCTGGGAGTTGTACTGTACAAGGTCTGGATAGGAGCCCTGGGAGTAGTACTGCAGAAGGTCTGGCTAGGAGCCCCTGGGAGTTGTACTGTAGAAGGTCTGGCTAGGAGCCCTGGGAGTAGTACTGCAGAAGGTCTGGCTAGGAGCCCTGGGAGTAGTACTGTAGAAGGTCTGGCTAGGCTAGGAGCCCTGGGAGTCTTACTGTAGAAGGTCTGGCTAGGAGCCCTGGGAGTTGTACTGTACAAGGTCTGGCCAGGAGCCCTGGGAGTTGTACTGTAGAAGGTATGGCTAGGGAGTAGTACTGTAGAAGGTCTGGCTAGAGAGTAGTACTGTCGAAGGTCTGGCTAGGGAGTAGTACTGTAAAAGGTCTGGCTAGGAGCCCTGGGAGTAGTACTGTAGAAGGTCTGGCTAGGCTAGGAGCCCTGGGAGTCTTAATGTAGAAGGTCTGGCTAGGAGCCCTGGGAGTTGTACTGTAGAAGGTCTGGCCAGGAGCCCTGGGAGTTGTACTGTAGAAGGTCTGGCAAGGAGCTCTGGGAGTTGTACTGTAGAAGGTCTGGCTAGGAGCCCTGGGAGATGTACTGTAGAAGGTCTGGCTAGGAGCCTTGGGAGTAGTACTGTAGAAGGTATGGCTAGGGAGTAGTACTGTAGAAGGTCTGGCTAGAGAGTAATACTGCAGAAGGTCTGGCTAGGGAGTAGTACTGTAGAAGGTCTGGCTAGAGAGTAGTACTGTCGAAGGTCTGGCTAGGGAGTAGTACTGTAAAAGGTCTGGCTAGAGAGTAGTACTGTAAAAGGTCTGGCTAGAGAGTAGTACTGTAAAATGTCTGGCTAGAGAGTAGTACTGTAAAAGGTCTGGCTAGGTAGTAATACTGCAGAAGGTCTGGCAAGAGAGTAATACTGTAAAGGTCTGGCTAGGTAGTAATACTGTAGAAGGTCTGGCTAGAGAGTAGTACTGTAGAAGGTCTGGCTAGGTATTAATACTGTAGAAGAGAGTTGTAAAGTAGAAGGTCTGGATAGGAGCCCTGGGAGTTGTACTGTAGAAGGTCTGGATAGGAGCCCTGGGAGTTGTACTGAAGAAGGCCTGGCTAGGAGCACTGGGAGTAGTACTGTAGAAGGTCTGGCTAGGAGCCTTGGGAGTAGTACTGTAGAAGGTATGGCTAGGGAGTAGTACTGTAGAAGGTCTGGCTAGAGAGTAATACTGCAGAAGGTCTGGCTAGGGAGTAGTACTGTAGAAGGTCTGGCTAGAGAGTAGTACTGTCGAAGGTCTGGCTAGGGAGTAGTACTGTAAAAGGTCTGGCTAGAGAGTAGTACTGTAAAAGGTCTGGCTAGAGAGTAGTACTGTAAAATGTCTGGCTAGAGAGTAGTACTGTAAAAGGTCTGGCTAGGTAGTAATACTGTAGAAGGTCTGGCTAGAGAGTAGTACTGTAGAAGGTATTAAGGTATTAAGGTCCTTAATACTGTAGAAGAGAGTTGTAAAGTAGAAGGTCTGGATAGGAGCCCTGGGAGTTGTACTGTAGAAGGTCTGGATAGGAGCCCTGGGAGTTGTACTGAAGAAGGCCTGGCTAGGAGCCCTGGGAGTAGTACTGCAGAAGGTCTGGCTAGGAGCCCCTGGGAGTTGTACTGTAGAAGGTCTGGCTAGGAGCCCTGGGAGTAGTACTGCAGAAGGTCTGGCTAGGAGCCCCTGGGAGTTGTACTGTAGAAGGTCTGGCTAGGAGCCCTGGGAGTAGTACTGCAGAAGGTCTGGCTAGGAGCCCTGGGAGTAGTACTGTAGGAGGTCTGGCTAGGCTAGGAGCCCTGGGAGTCTTACTGTAGAAGGTCTGGCTAGGAGCCCTGGGAGTTGTACTGTAGAAGGTCTGGCCAGGAGCCCTGGGAGTTGTACTGTAGAAGGTCTGGCAAGGAGCCCTGGGAGTTGTACTGTAGAAGGTCTGGCTAGGTTAGGAGCCCTGGGAGTTGTACTGTAGAAGGTCTGGCTAGGAGCCCTGGGAGAATACTACTGTAGAAGGTCTGGCTAGGAGCCCTGGGAGTTGTACTGTAGAAGGTCTGGCTAGGAGCCCTGGGAGTAGTACTGTAGAAGGTCTGGCTAGGAGCCCTGGGAGATGTACTGTAGAAGGTCTGGTTAGGAGCCCTGGGAGTAGTACTGTAGAAGGTCTGGCTAGGAGCCCTGGGAGTAGTACTGTAGAAGGTCTGGCTAGGAGCCCTGGGAGTTGTACTGTAGAAGGTCTGGCTAGGGGCCCTGGGAGTTGTACTGTAGAAGGTCTGGCTAGGAGCCCTGGGAGTTGTACTGTAGAAGGTCTGGCTAGGAGCCCTGGGAGTTGTACTGTAGAAGGTCTGGCTAGGGGCCCTGGGAGTTGTACTGTAGAAGGTCTGGCTAGGAGCCCTGGGAGTTGTACTGTAGAAGGTCTGGCTAGGGGCCCTGGGAGTTGTACTGTAGAAGGTCTGGCTTGGAGCCCTGGGAGTTGTACTGTAGAAGGTCTGGCTAGGGGCCCTGGGAGTTGTACTGTAGAAGGTCTGGCTAGGGGCCCTGGGAGTTGTACTGTAGCCTATTAACCAGCTCTGTTAACGAGCTGCTTCCACTGTTTCACTGAAACATTAGGTACTTCTTTACTGGCTGTGTTTTCATGCTGATATACTGTCTCACATAAAGACGGAGATATTCTGACCACTGAGACCTCCCAGCCTCCTCTCCCCTCTCAGTCTCCTCTCCCCTCCCTCCCTCCTCTCCCCTCCCAGCCTCCTCTGCTCTTCACCCCCTCCTCTCCCCTCCCTCCCTCCTCTCCCCTCCCAGCCTCCTCTGCTCTTCACCCCCTCCTCTCCCCTCCCTGCCTCCTCTCCCCTCCCAGCCTCCTCTCCCCTCCCAGCCTCCTCTACTCTTCACCCCCTCCTCTCCCCTCCCAGCCTCCTCTCCCCTCCCAGCCTCCTCTACTCTTCACCCCCTCCTCTCCCCTCCCTGCCTCCTCTCCCCTCCCAGCCTCCTCTACTCTTCACCCCCTCCTCTCCCCTCCCAGCCTCCTCTCCCCTCCCAGCCTCCTCTCCCCTCCCTCCCTCCTCTCCCCTCCCAGCGTCCCTCTGCTCTTCACCCCCCTCCTCTCCCCTCCCTGCCTCCTCTCCCCTCCCAGCCTCCTCTCCCCTCCCAGCCTCCTCTCCCCTCCCAGCCTCCTCTCCCCTCCCTCCCTCCTCTCCCCTCCCAGCCTCCTCTCCCCTCCCAGCCTCCTCTCCCCTCCCAGCCTCCTCTACTCTTCACCCCCTCCTCTCCCCTCCCTGCCTCCTCTCCCCTCCCAGCCTCCTCTACTCTTCACCCCTCCTCTCCCCTCCCAGCCTCCTCTCCCTCCCAGCCTCCTCTCCCCTCCCACCCTCCTCTCCCCTCCCAGCGTCCTCTGCTCTTCACCCCCTCCTCTCCCCTCCCTGCCTCCTCTCCCCTGCCAGCCTCCTCTCCCCTCCCAGCCTCCCTCTCCCTCCCTCCCTCCTCTCCCCTCCCAGCCTCCTCTCCCCTCCCAGCCTCCTCTCCCTCCCAGCCTCCTCTGCTCTTCACCCCCTCCTCTCCCCTCCCAGCCTCCTCTCCCCTCCCAGCCTCCCCTCCCCTCCCTGCCTCCTCTCCCCTCCCAGCCTCCTCTCCCCTCCCAGCCTCCTCTCCCCTCCCTCCCTCCTCTCACCTCCCAGCCTCCTCTCCTCCTGCCTCCTCCCCTCCCAGCCTCCTCTCCTCTTCCCCCCCTCCTCCCCCCTCCCAACCTCCCTCGCCCCTCCCAGCCTCCTCGCCCCTCCCAGCCTCCTCTCCCCTCCCAGCCTCCTCTCCCCTCCCTGCCTCCTCTCCCCTCCCAGCCTCCTCTCCCCTCCCAGCCTCCTCTCCCCTCCCTCCCTCCTCTCACCTCCCAGCCTCCTCTCCCCTCCCTGCCTCCTCTCCCCTCCCAGCCTCCTCTGCTCTTCACCCCCTCCTCTCCCCTCCCAACCTCCTCTCCCCTCCCAGCGTCCTCTGCTCTTCACCCCCTCCTCTCCCCTCCCAGCCTCCTCTCCCCTCCCAGCCTCCTCTGCTCTTCACCCCCTCCTCTCCCCTCCCAGCCTCCTCTCCCCTGCGTCTCTCCTCTCATTTTACATTTTTACATATGCTCTTATCCAGAGTCACTTACTGTAGTAAGTGCATACATTTTCATACTGGTCTCCTCTCCTCTCCTCTCCTCTCCTCTCCTCTCCTCTCCTCTCCTCTCCTCTCCTCTCCTCTCCTCTCCTCTCCTCTCCTGACCCATCTTAACTCCTCCTTCTTCTCTGCCCTCCCCTCTTCCTCTCCTTTCTCACTCCCACTCCCATCCCCACTCCCAGGGTGTTTTATGGTTGGCCCCTGTTAATGTTCAGCCCCACCACAGCCCATCCTTCTCTCCTGCCATGTCACATAGACCATGTATTTTTGTAGAGCAGTACTTTTTCGTGGAAGGTACTAAACAGGGCACAGATCCCCCCCTCGCGCACTCAACGTTGTCGGAGATTTACAGTACCAGTTTGGAGACACCTCCTCATTCAAGGGTTATTCTTTATAGCCCTATTTGGTAAAAGACCAAGTCCATATTAAGGCAAGAACAAGTTCAAATAAGCAAAGAGAAACAACAGTCCATTAAACCTTTGACTGGTACTGTGGTACGTCGAGTTTCCTTGTGTAGGCCGACTATTGGGCAGAGAAACCGCAAAGCCAGCTGTTCAACCCAGTCTTTTATTAAAGAAACAATGTTGTCTGTTTGATGCTTTTCATTACATCATGCAAAGTTCTTCTTTATATTGCCTAAAAAAACATGTGTTCACATGGACAGAATATTATCTATAGGGTATAGAATATTATCTATAGGGTATAGAATATTATCTATAGGTTATAGAATATTATCTATAGGGTATAGAATATTATCTATAGGTTATAGAATATTATCTATAGGTTATAGAATATTATCTATAGGGTATAGAATAGTATCTATAGGGTATAGAATATTATCTATAGGTTATAGAATATTATCTATAGGTTATAGAATATTATCTATAGGTTATAGAATATTATCTATAGGGTATAGAATATTATCTATAGGTTATAGAATATTATCTATAGGGTATAGAATATTATCTATAGGGTATAGAATATTATCTATAGGTTATAGAATATTATCTATAGGGTATAGAATATTATCTATAGGGTATAGAATATTATCTATAGGTTATAGAATATTATCTATAGGTTATAGAATATTATCTATAGGGTATAGAATATTATCTATAGGGTATAGAATATTATCTATAGGTTATAGAATATTATCTATAGGGTATAGAATATTATCTATAGGGTATAGAATATTATCTATAGGGTATAGAATATTATCTATAGGTTATAGAATATTATCTATAGGGTATAGAATATTATCTATAGGGTATAGAATATTATCTATAGGGTATAGAATATTATCTATAGGGTATAGAATATTATCTATAGGTTATAGAATATTATCTATAGGTTATAGAATATTATCTATAGGGTATAGAATATTATCTATAGGTTATAGAATATTATCTATAGGTTATAGAATATTATCTATAGGGTATAGAATATTATCTATAGGGTATAGAATATTATCTATAGGTTATAGAATATTATCTATAGGGTATAGAATATTATCTATAGGTTATAGAATATTATCTATAGGGTATAGAATATTATCTATAGGGTATAGAATATTATCTATAGGTTATAGAATATTATCTATAGGTTATAGAATATTATCTATAGGGTATAGAATATTATCTATAGGGTATAGAATATTATCTATAGGGTATAGAATATTATCTATAGGGTATAGAATATTATCTATAGGGTATAGAATATTATCTATAGGGTATAGAATATTATCTATAGGGTATAGAATATTATCTATAGGTTATAGAATATTATCTATAGGTTATATAATATTATCTATAGGGTATAGAATATTATCTATAGGGTATAGAATATTATCTATAGGTTATAGAATATTATCTATAGGTTATATAATATTATCTATAGGGTATAGAATATTATCTATAGGGTATAGAATATTATCTATAGGGTATAGAATATTATCTATAGGGTATAGAATATTATCTATAGGGTATAGAATATTATCTATAGGGTATAGAATATTATCTATAGGTTATAGAATATTATCTATAGGTTATAGAATATTATCTATAGGGTATAGAATATTATCTATAGGGTATAGAATATTATCTATAGGTTATAGAATATTATCTATAGGTTATAGAATATTATCTATAGGGTATAGAATATTATCTATAGGGTATAGAATATTATCTATAGGGTATAGAATATTATCTATAGGGTATAGAATATTATCTATAGGTTATAGAATATTATCTATAGGGTATAGAATATTATCTATAGGGTATAGAATATTATCTATAGGTTATAGAATATTATCTATAGGTTATAGAATATTATCTATAGGGTATAGAATATTATCTATAGGGTATAGAATATTATCTATAGGGTATAGAATATTATCTATAGGGTATAGAATATTATCTATAGGGTATAGAATATTATCTATAGGTTATAGAATATTATCTATAGGTTATAGAATATTATCTATAGGTTATAGAATATTATCTATAGGGTATAGAATATTATCTATAGGGTATAGAATATTATCTATAGGTTATAGAATATTATCTATAGGTTATAGAATATTATCTATAGGTTATAAAATATTGTCTATAGGTTATAGAATATTATCTATAGGTTATAAAATATTATCTATAGGTTATAGAATATTATCTATAGGTTATAGAATATTGTCTGTAGGTTATAGAATATTATCTATAGGTTATAGAATATTATCTATAGGTTATAGAATATTATCTATAGGTTATAGAATATTATCTATAGGTTATAGAATATTATCTATAGGTTATAGAATATTATCTATAGGTTATAGAATATTATCTATAGGTTATAAAATATTGTCTGTAGGTTATAGAATATTATCTATAGGTTATAAAATATTATCTATAGGGTATAGAATATTATCTATAGGTTATAGAATATTATCTATAGGTTATAAAATATTGTCTATAGGTTATAGAATATTATCTATAGGTTATAGAATATTATCTATAGGTTATATAATATTATCTATAGGGTATAGAATATTATCTATAGGGTATAGAATATTATCTATAGGGTATAGAATATTATCTATAGGGTATAGAATATTATCTATAGGGTATAGAATATTATCTATAGGGTATAGAATATTATCTATAGGTTATAGAATATTATCTATAGGTTATAGAATATTATCTATAGGTTATAGAATATTATCTATAGGTTATAGAATATTATCTATAGGTTATAGAATATTATCTATAGGGTATAGAATATTATCTATAGGTTATAGAATATTATCTATAGGTTATAGAATATTATCTATAGGTTATAGAATATTATCTATAGGGTATATAATATTATCTATAGGTTATAAAATATTATCTATAGGGTATAGAATATTATCTATAGGTTATAAAATATTATCTATAGGTTATAGAATATTATCTACAGGTTATAGAATATTATCTATAGGGTATAGAATATTGTCTATAGGTTATAGAATATTATCTATAGGGTATAAAATATTATCTATAGGTTATAGAATATTATCTATAGGTTATAGAATATTATCTATAGGTTATAAAATATTGTCTGTAGGTTATAGAATATTATCTATAGGTTATAAAATATTATCTACAGGTTATAGAATATTATCTACAGGTTATAGAATATTATCTATAGGGTATAGAATATTGTCTATAGGTTATAGAATATTATCTATAGGTTATAAAATATTATCTATAGGTTATAGAATATTATCTATAGGTTATAGAATATTATCTATAGGTTATAAAATATTGTCTGTAGGTTATAGAATATTATCTATAGGTTATAAAATATTGTCTGTAGGTTATAGAATATTATCTATAGGTTATAGAATATTATCTATAGGTTATAAAATATTGTCTGTAGGTTATAGAATATTATCTATAGGTTATAAAATATTGTCTATATGGTATAGAATATTATCTACAGGTTATAAAATATTGTCTGTAGGTTATAGAATATTATCTATAGGTTATAAAATATTGTCTGTAGGTTATAGAATATTATCTATAGGTTATAGAATATTATCTATAGGTTGTAGGTTTAGAGTACCATATATACTCTGACAACGCCTGGTTTCGAGGTCCTGGATGGCGGGAATCTTGGCTCCGGTGATGTACTGGGCCACCCTCTGTAGTGCCTTATGCCATACCAGTCAGTGACTGAGCACGCACCCTGAGGGACCCCGTGTTGAGGAAACCATATTTAGGTAGCCTGTTTTGAATTGTGGTTCGTGGGTTATTGTCTATGTCTAGTTGCCTGTGTCTACACTGTTTATACATAGCGTCACGTTCGTTTGTTGTTTTGTAAGTTTGTTTTCGTGTTCTTTCTTCATTAAATATAGAACATGTATTCATACCACGCTGCGCCTTGGTCTCCTCACTACGGCGATCGTGACAGAGACACTTGCCAGTTGGTCAGCGCATGCTCGGTGTACACGTCCTGGTAATCTGTCTGGCCTTGCGACCTTGTGAATGTTGACCTGTTTAAAACGTCGTACTTACATCCGCTGCGGAGAGCGTGTTCACACAGTCTTCTGGAACAGCTGGTGCTCTCATGCATGTTTCAGTGTTATTTGCATTGAAGCGAGCATAGAAGTTATTTAGCTCGTCTGGTAGCTCTCGGCTGTGCTTCCCTTTGTAGTCTGTAATGGTTTGCAAGCCCTGCCACATCCGACGAGTGTCAGAGCTGGTGTAATACGATTCGATTCGATCTTAGTCCTGTATTGATGCTTTGCCTGTTTGATGGTTTGTCGGAGGGCGTAGAGGGATTTCTTATAAGCTTCCAGGTTAGAGTCCCGCTCCTTGAAAGCGGCAGCTCTAGCCTTTAGCTCAGTGCGGATGTTGCCTGTAATCCATGGTTTCTGGTTGGGGTATGTACGTACGGTCACTGTTGGGACAACGTCCTTGTGCTATGCTGGGCTATACGGGGCTATACGGGGCTATCCTGTGCTATACTGGGCTATACAGGGCTATACGGGGCTATACTGGGCTATACGGGGCTATGGGCTATACTGGGCTATACGGGGCTATACGGGGCTATACTGGGCTATACGGGGCTATACGGGGCTATCCTGGGCTATACTGGGCTATACTGGGCTATACGGGGCTATCCTGGGCTATACTGGCTATACGGGGCTATCCTGGGCTATACTGGGCTATACTGGGCTGTACTGGCTATACTGGGCTATACTGGCTATACGTGGGCTATCCTGGTCTATAAGGGACTATACAGGCCTATATGGGGCTATATGAGGCTATACTGGCTATCCTGGGACTATACAGGGCTATACAGGGCTATCCTGGGCTATACGGGCTATACAGGGCTATCCTGGGCTATACTGGGCTATACTGGCTATCCTGGGCTATACTGGGCTATACTGGGCTATACGGGGCTATACTGGGGGCTATCCTGGGGCTATACTGGGCTATACTGGGCTATACTGGGCTATACGGCTATACTGGGCTATACTGGGCTGTACTGGCTATACTGGGCTATACAGGGCTATACAGGGCTATACAGGGCTATCCTGGGCTATACTGGCTGGGCTATACTGGGCTGTACTGGCTATACTGGGCTATACTGGGCTATACAGGGTTATACGGGGCTATACTGGGCTATACAGGGCTATAAGGGGCTATACTGGGCTATACTGGGCTATACTGGCTATACTGGGCTATACAGGGCTATAAGGGGCTATACTGGGCTATACTGGGCTATACAGGGCTATAAGGGGCTATACTGGGCTATAAGGGCTCTCACAGTCATTATCATTATTCGCATCATTCCAATTTAGTCAAGTTACAATGATCAGCTTTGGTGTTGACATCAGTGAGCAGGCTTACCGTATGACGAGCGACACGTCGGTAGGATCTGCCGAAGGAGAACGTCTGAAAACGAAAGTGCTTTTATGACATCCGAGCCACAGATATCCAATGTTTTTTATAAAATGTCTGTCTTTCCTTCTACATTTAATACAGGAAAACATCACAAAATACATTTGGCCTCCGATGTCATTTCAATTAGTCTCATTATGATGAAAATGTAGGCTATTTCAAAAGAACAGAATACCATATTTTGAGTTGACTTTATAGGCTTCTATACTAAAGATCTATCCAAGGTTCGACTTTAAGGTCAAGGGCATCTCTTGAAACTATTATGATACTCACCTCATATCTTGATAATATGAATGAGAATGTAATCCATTTCGTTCTGAAATCAGTATTGGTCAATCTCTCCCATTGTTCTCATTTTCAATAAAATAAAATAAATATTGCTTGAGACAATTTTTTATATTTTATTATCTTTAACACCAAGACAGGCAAACAATCCAGCCAGACAAACAGTACAGACAAACAGTACAGACAAACAGTACAGACAAACAATACAGACAAACAGTACAGACAAACAGTACAGACAAACAGCACAGACAAACAGTACAGACAAACAGCACAGACAAACAGTACAGACAAACAGACAAACAGTACAGACAAACAGACAAACAGTACAGACAAACAGTACAGACAAACAGTACAGACAAACAGTACAGACAAACAGTACAGACAAACAGTACAGACAAACAGTACAGACAAAAACAGACAAACAGTACAGACAAACAGTACAGACAAACAGCACAGACAAACAGT
Organism: Oncorhynchus keta; assembly: GCF_023373465.1. NCBI lineage: Eukaryota > Metazoa > Chordata > Actinopteri > Salmoniformes > Salmonidae > Oncorhynchus > Oncorhynchus keta. The sequence goes on along the minus strand of NC_068454.1, from coordinate 1,267,008 downwards.
ACAGACAAACAATACAGACAAACAGTACAGACAAACAGTACAGACAAACAGCACAGACAAACAGTACAGACAAACAGACAAACAGTACAGACAAACAGTACAGACAAACAGTACAGACAAACAGTACAGACAAACAGTACAGACAAACAGTACAGACAAACAGTACAGACAAACAGTACAGACAAACAGCACAGACAAACAGTACAGACAAACAGTACAGACAAACAGTACAGACAAACAGTACAGACAAACAGCACAGACAAACAATACAGACAAACAGTACAGACAAACAGTACAGACAAACAGTACAAACAAACAGTACAGACAAACAGACAAACAGTACAGACAAACAGTACAGACAAACAGACAAACAGTACAGACAAACAGTACAGACAAACAGTACAGACAAACAGTACAGACAAACAGCACAGACAAACAGTACAGACAAACAGTACAGACAAACAGTACAGACAAACAGTACAGACAAACAGCACAGACAAACAATACAGACAAACAGTACAGACAAACAGCACAGACAAACAGACAAACAGTACAGACAAACAGTACAGACAAACAGTACAGACAAACAGCACAGACAAACAGTACAGACAAACAAACAGACAAACAGTACAGACAAACAGCACAGACAAACAGTACAGACAAACAGTACAGACAAACAATACAGACAAACAGTACAGACAAACAGTACAGACAAACAGTACAGACAAACAGCACAGACAAACAGTACAGACAAACAGTACAGACAAACAGTACAGACAAACAGTACAGACAAACAGCACAGACAAACAGTACAGACAAACAGTACAGACAAACAGTACAGACAAACAGCACAGACAAACAGACAAACAGTACAGACAAACAGTACAGACAAACAGTACAGACAAACAGTACAGACAAACAGTACAGACAAACAGTACAGACAAACAATACAGACAAACAGTACAGACAAACAGTACAGACAAACAGCACAGACAAACAGTACAGACAAACAGCACAGACAAACAGTACAGACAAACAATACAGACAAACAGTACAGACAAACAGTACAGACAAACAGTACAGACAAACAGTACAGACAAACAGTACAGACAAACAGTACAGACAAACAGCACAGACAAACAGTACAGACAAACAGTACAGACAAACAGTACAGACAAACAGTACAGACAAACAGCACAGACAAACAGTACAGACAAACAGCACAGACAAACAGTACAGACAAACAGTACAGACAAACAGTACAGACAAACAGTACAGACAAACAGTACAGACAAACAGTACAGACAAACAGTACAGACAAACAGTACAGACAAACAGTACAGACAAACAGTACAGACAAACAGTACAGACAAACAGTACAGACAAACAGTACAGACAAACAGTACAGACAAACAGACAAACAGTACAGACAAACAGCACAGACAAACAGTACAGACAAACAGACAAACAGTACAGACAAACAGTACAGACAAACAGTACAGACAAACAGTACAGACAAACAGTACAGACAAACAATACAGACAAACAGACAAACAGTACAGACAAACAGCACAGACAAACAGTACAGACAAACAGTACAGACAAACAGTACAGACAAACAACACAGACAAACAGTACAGACAAACAGCACAGACAAACAGTACAGACAAACAGCACAGACAAACAGCACAGACAAACAGTACAGACAAACAGTACAGACAAACAGACAAACAGTACAGACAAACAGTACAGACAAACAGTACAGACAAACAATACAGACAAACAGCACAGACAAACAGTACAGACAAACAGTACAGACAAACAGTACAGACAAACAGTACAGACAAACAGCACAGACAAACAGTACAGACAATCAGTACAGACAAACAGTACAAAATGCTATACAAGAAGGGTATATTTGGCTATTTTAAGAGATTTAAGAGAATTCATGAAAATGTATGCTGCTAATGAACAATAACTAGGCCCAATTGATTACCTTTGAAACGATCCTCTTTGATCTGCTAGATCTGAATAAATGGGTTATTCATATGCTAATAATGCTAATAATAAATAAACGAAAACATGATTAAACATTCTGCTTTAAAAAAAAGACCTTGCTCTGCTCCCCGTAGCATTCATTATTATTAAAGGAGGTAAACACAAGCACATCACCAGTGTTTCATAACCAGGGTGCACAGCCCTGAACAACAGAGCCTTTTCTAAACATAACTGGAGACAAGAATATCTTTTTAATTCCACACAAATGACCGAAATGACAAGATACTCCGACATCGATATACGGCGATCAAAAAAAAAAAAAAAACGAATGACCCATGTCTTAAATGCAACCAATAGCATAGGCCAAAGGAAAGAGTGGATACACAGATAGTAGGTCCGACAATATGAGGAGGGAATTACAGTCACCCATGTTCCAGCGGCACTCACTAATCCAAGGTCCTGGTGACGTCCCTGACAAGCGATGGAAACCGAATTTATCCTCTCTGTGTTTAAAAAAAACATAATTTATCCTCTCTGTGCTTCAAAAAAACGAATTTATCCTCTCTGTGTTTAAAAAAAACCTAATTTATCCTCTCTGTGCTTCAAAAAAACATATTTATCCTCTGTGCTTCAAAAAACCGAATTTATCCTCTCTGTGCTTCAAAAACCGAATTTATCCTCTCTGTGTTTCAAAAAACGAATTTATCCTCTCTGTGTTTAAAAAAAACTCATTTATCCTCTCTGTGCTTCAAAAAAACATATTTATCCTCTCTGTGCTTCAAAAAACCGAATTTATCCTCTCTGTGCTTCAAAAACCGAATTTATCCTCTCTGTGTTTAAAAAACCCAAATTTATCCTCTCTGTGTTTCAAAAAAACATATTTATCCTCTCTGTGCTTCAAAAAACCGAATTTATCCTCTATGTGTTTCAAAAAAACATATTTATCCTCTCTGTGCTTCAAAAACCCGAATTTATCCTCTCTGTGTTTCAAAAACCGAATTTATCCTCTCTGTGTTTCACAAATTTATCCTCTCTGTGTTTCAAAAACATATTTATCCTCTCTGTGTTTCAAAAAACAATTTATCCTCTCTGTGTTTCAAAAAAAAACATATTTATCCTCTGTGTTTCAAAAAACATTTATCCTCTCTGTGTTTCAAAAACATATTTATCCTCTCTGTGTTTCAAAAAACATATTTATCCTCTCTGTGTTTCAAAAAATTTATCCCTCTGTGTTTCAAAAATTTATCCTCTCTGTGTTTCCTCTCTGTGTTTCAAAAACCATTTATCCCTCTGTGTTTCAAAAAAATTTATCTCAGCAAAAACCAAATTTATCCCTCTGTGTTTCAAAAAACATTTTCCCTGTGTTTCAAAAAACATTTATCCTCTCTGTGTTTCAAAAAACATATTTTCCCTCTGTGTTTCACATTTATCCCTCTGTGTTTCAAAAACCGCTTTACAGCTTCCATATTTATCCTCTCGTGTTTCACATCTTGCCCTAGAAACCGCGTCACAGCTCCTCTACTGTGTCTCCACTGATCCTCCACTGATCCTCCACTGATCCTCCACAGTCTCCACTGATCCTCCACTGATCCTCCACTGATCCTCCACTAGTCTTCACATCCTCCACTTCCTCCCTAGTCTCCACTTCTCCACTGATCCTCCACTGATCCTCCACTGATCCTCCACTGAGTCTCCACTGATCCTCCACTGATCCTCCACTGAGTCTCCACTGATCCTCCACTGATCCTCCACAGTCTCCCAGTCTCCACTAGTCTCCAAATCCTCCACTGACCTCCACTGATCCTCCACTGAGTCTCCACTGAGTCTCCACTGAGTCTCCACTGATCCTCCACTAGTCTCCAGTGAGTCTCCACAGTCTCCACTGATCCTCCACTGATCCTCCACTGATCCTCCACTGAGTCTCCTCCACTGATTCTCCACTGATCCTCCACTGAGTCTCCACTGAGTCTCCACTGATCCTCCACTGAGTCTCCACTGAGTCTCCACCTCCACTGATCCTCCACTGAGTCTCCACTGATCCTCCACTGAGTCTCCACTGAGTCCTCCACTGATCCTCACTGAGTCTCCACTGAGTCTCCACTGAGTCTCCACTGATCCTCACTGAGTCTCCACTGAGTCTCCACTGATCCTCCACTGAGTCTCCACTGAGTCTCCACTGATCCTCCACTGAGTCTCCACTGAGTCTCCACTGAGTCTCACTGATCCTCCACTGATCCTCCACTGAGTCTCCACTGAGTCTCCACTGATCCTCCACTGATCCTCCACTGAGTCTCCACTGAGTCTCCACTGATCCTCCACTGAGTCTCCACTGAGTCTCCACTGATCCTCCACTGATCCTCCACTGATCCTCCACTGAGTCTCCACTGATCCTCCACTGAGTCTCCACTGATCCTCCACTGAGTCTCCACTGAGTCTCCACTGATCCTCCACTGATCCTCCACTGATCCTCCACTGAGTCTCCACTGATCCTCCACTGAGTCTCCACTGAGTCTCCACTGATCCTCCACTGATCCTCCACTGAGTCTCCACTGATCCTCCACTGATCCTCCACTGATCCTCCACTGATCCTCCACTGAGTCTCCACTGAGTCTCCACTGAGTCCTCCACTGATCCTCCACTGATCCTCCACTGAGCCTCCACTGAGTCTCCACTGAGTCTCCACTCCTCCACTGAGTCTCCCACTGAGTCCACTGAGTCTCCACTGAGTCTCCACTGATCCTCCACTGAGTCTCCACTGAGTCTCCACACTGATCCTCCACTGTTCCTCCACTGATCCTCCACTGAGTCTCCACTGAGTCCTCCACTGAGTCTCCTCCACTGAGTCTCCACTGAGTCTCCACTGAGTCTCCACTGATCCTCCACTGAGTCTCCACTGATCTCCACTGATCCTCCACTGATCCTCCACTGAGTCTCCACTGATCCTCCACTGAGTCTCCACTGAGTCTCCACTGATCCTCCACTGTCCTCCACTGATCCTCCACTGAGTCTCCACTGATCCTCCACTGATCCTCCACTGAGTCTCCCTGAGTCTCCACTGAGTCTCCACTGATCCTCCACTGATCCTCCACTGAGTCTCCACTGATCCTCCACTGAGTCTCCACTGATCCTCCACTGATCCTCCACTGAGTCTCCACTGAGTCTCCACTGATCCTCCACTGATCCTCCACTGATCCTCCACTGATCCTCCACTGATCCTCCACTGAGTCTCCACTGAGTCTCCACTGAGTCTCCACTGATCCTCACAGTCTCCACTGATCCTCCACTGATCCTCCACTGAGTCTCCACTGATCCTCCACTGATCCTCCACTGAGTCTCCACTGATCCTCCACTGATCCTCCACTGAGTCTCCACTGATCCTCCACTGATCCTCCACTGAGTCTCCACTGATCCTCCACTGATCCTCCACTGAGTCTCCACTGAGTCTCCACTGATCCTCCACTGATCCTCCACTGAGTCTCCACTGAGTCTCCACTGATCCTCCACTGAGTCTCCACTGATCCTCCACTGAGTCTCCACTGATCCTCCACTGATCCTCCACTGAGTCTCCACTGAGTCTCCACTGATCCTCCACTGATCCTCCACTGAGTCTCCACTGAGTCTCCACTGATCCTCCACTGATCCTCCACTGATCCTCCACTGAGTCTCCACTGATCCTCCACTGATCCTCCACTGAGTCTCCACTGTCTCCACTGATCCTCCACTGAGTCTCCACTGATCCTCCACTGAGTCTCCACTGATCCACTGATCCTCCACTGAGTCTCCACTGAGTCTCCACTGAGTCTCACTGAGTCTCCACTGAGTCTCCACTGATCCTCCACTGAGTCTCCACTGAGTCTCCACTGATCCTCCACTGAGTCTCCACTGATCCTCCACTGATCTCCACTGAGTCTCCACTGTATCTCCACTGAGTCTCCACTGATCCTCCACTGATCTCCACTGAGTCTCCACTGATCCTCCACTGAGTCTCCACTGAGTCTCCACTGATCCTCCACTGATCCTCCACTGATCCTCCACTGATCCTCCACTGAGTCTCCACTGAGTCTCCACTGAGTCTCCACTGATCCTCCACTGATCCTCCACTGAGTCTCCACTGAGTCTCCACTGATCCTCCACTGATCCTCCACTGAGTCCTCCACTGAGTCTCCACTGAGTCTCCATTGATCCTCCACTGAGTCTCCACTGAGTCTCCACTGATCCTCCACTGATCCTCCATCCTCCCCTGATCCTCCACTGAGTCTCCACTGATCCTCCACTGATCCTCACTCTCCACTGAGTCTCCACTGATCCTCCACTGAGTCTCCACTGATCCTCCACTGAGTCTCCACTGATCCTCCACTGATCCTCCACTGAGCCTCCACTGAGTCTCCACTGATCCTCCACTGATCCTCCACTGAGTCTCCACTGAGTCTCCACTGATCCTCCACTGATCCTCCACTGAGCCTCCACTGAGTCTCCACTGAGTCTCCACTGATCCTCCACTGAGTCTCCACTGATCCTCCACTGATCCTCCACTGAGTCTCCACTGATCCTCCACTGAGTCTCCACTGAGTCTCCACTGATCCTCCACTGAGCCTCCACTGATCCTCCACTGAGTCTCCACTGAGTCTCACACTGATCCTCCACTGAGTCTCCACTGAGTCTCCACTGATCCTCCACTGAGTCCTCCACTGATCTCCACTGATCCTCCACTGAGTCTCCACTGAGTCTGAGTCTCCACTGATCCTCTCCACTGAGTCTCCACTGATCCTCCACTGAGTCTCCACTGAGTCTCCACTGATCCTCCACTGATCCTCCACTGATCCTCCACTGAGTCTCCACTGAGTCTCCACTGAGTCTCCACTGAGTCTCCACTGATCCTCCACTGATCCTCCACTGAGTCTCCACTGAGTCTCCACTGATCCTCCACTGATCCTCCACTGATCCTCCACTGAGTCTCCACTGAGTCTCCACTGATCCTCCACTGAGTCTCCACTGAGTCTCCACTGATCCTCCACTGATCCTCCACTGATCCTCCACTGATCCTCCACTGATCCTCCACTGATCCTCCACTGATCCTCCACTGAGTCTCCACTGAGTCTCCACTGAGTCTCCACTGATCCTCCACTGATCCTCCACTGAGTCTCCACTGATCCTCCACTGATCCTCCACTGAGTCTCCACTGATCCTCCACTGAGTCTCCACTGATCCTCCACTGATCCTCCACTGAGTCTCCACTGATCCTCCACTGATCCTCCACTGAGTCTCCACTGATCCTCCACTGAGTCTCCACTGAGTCTCCACTGATCCTCCACTGATCCTCCACTGAGTCTCCACTGATCCTCCACTGAGTCTCCACTGATCCTCCACTGAGTCTCCACTGAGTCTCCACTGAGTCTCCACTGAGTCTCCTCCACTGAGTCTCCTCCACTGAGTCTCCACTGATCCTCCACTGATCCTCCACTGAGTCTCCACTCCACTGAGTCTCCACTGATCCTCCACTGATCCTCCACTGAGTCTCCACTGATCCTCCACTGAGTCTCTGAGTCTCCACTGAGTCTCCACTGATCCTCCACTGATCCTCCACTGATCCTCCACTGATCCTCCACTGAGTCTCCACTGAGTCTCCACTGAGTCTCCACTGATCCTCCACTGATCCTCCACTGAGTCTCCACTGAGTCTCCACTGATCCTCCACTGAGTCCTCCACTGATCCTCCACTGAGTCTCCACTGAGTCTCCACTGATCCTCCACTGAGTCTCCACTGATCCTCCACTGATCCTCCACTGATCCTCCACTGAGTCTCCACTGAGTCTCCACTGAGTCTCCACTGAGTCTCCACTGATCCTCCACTGAGTCTCCACTGATCCTCCACTGATCCTCCACTGAGTCTCCACTGAGTCTCCACTGAGTCTCCACTGATCCTCCACTGAGTCTCCACTGATCCTCCACTGAGTCTCCACTGATCCTCCACTGATCCTCCACTGATCCTCCACTGAGTCTCCACTGAGTCTCCACTGTCTCCACTGATCCTCCACTGAGTCTCCACTGATCCTCCACTGAGTCTCCACTGATCCTCCACTGATCCTCCCTGAGTCTGAGTCTCCACTGATCCTCCACTGAGTCTCCACTGATCCTCCACTGATCCTCCACTGATCCTCCACTGAGTCTCCTCCACTGATCCTCCACTGAGTCTCCACTGATCCTCCACTGATCCTCCACTGAGTCTCCACTGATCCTCCACTGATCCTCCACTGAGTCTCCACTGAGTCTCCACTGATCCTCCACTGAGTCTCCACTGATCCTCCACTGAGTCTCCACTGATCCTCCACTGATCCTCCACTGAGTCTCCACTGATCCTCCACTGATCCTCCACTGATCCTCCACTGATCCTCCACTGATCCTCCACTGAGTCTCCACTGAGTCTCCACTGAGTCTCCACTGATCCTCCACTGATCCTCCACTGATCCTCCACTGATCCTCCACTGAGTCTCCACTGAGTCTCCACTGATCCTCCACTGATCCTCCACTGAGTCTCCACTGATCCTCCACTGATCCTCCACTGAGTCTCCACTGATCCTCCACTGATCCTCCACTGAGTCTCCACTGATCCTCCACTGATCCTCCACTGATCCTCCACTGATCCTCCACTGATCCTCCACTGAGTCTCCACTGAGTCTCCACTGAGTCTCCACTGATCCTCCACTGAGCCTCCACTAAATCAACGGCATATAGAAAAGTAAAACGTCAAATTACCCAGAGCTCTATGCGGCCCATGGGGCCTCAACTCTCTGCTACACAACCAGGGCCCAAGTTAATCTCTGTCATGAATAATTCAATCTGGGCCTTTTTGTTTAATAACCAGGTTGTCAGTGATGTATTGTAGGGACAAGAGTACTTTGATTGTCTGGTGGAACAGGCTAGCTGTGACTCTGTACTCTCATTTTCTGGTGGAACAGGCTAGCTGTGGCTCTGTACTCTCATTGTCTGGTGGAAGAGGCTAGCTGTGACTCTACTCTCATTGTCTGGTGGAACAGGCTAGCTGTGACTCTGTACTCTCATTGTCTGGTGGAACAGGCTAGCTGTGACTCTGTACTCTCATTGTCTGGTGGAACAAGCTAGCTGTGACTCTACTCTCATTGTCTGGTGGAACAGGCTAGCTGTGACTCTGTACTCTCATTGTCTGGTGGAAGAGGCTAGCTGTGACTCTACTCTCATTGTCTGGTGGAACAGGCTAGCTGTGACTCTGTACTCTCATTGTGTGGTGGAACAGGCTAGCTGTGACTCTGTACTCTCATTGCCTAGTGGAACAGGCTAGCTGTGACTCTGTACTCTCATTGTCTGGTGGAACAGGCTAGCTGTGACTCTACTCTCATTGTCTGGTGGAACAGGCTAGCTGTGACTCTGTACTCTCATTGTCTGGTGGAACAGGCTAGCTGTGACTCTGTACTCTCATTGTCTGGTGGAACAGGCTAGCTGTGACTCTGCTCTCATTGTCTGGTGGAACAGGCTAGCTGTGACTCTGTACTCTCATTGTCTGGTGGAACAGGCTAGCTGTGACTCTGTACTCTCATTGTCTGGTGGAACAGGCTAGCTGTGACTCTGTACTCTCATTGTCTGGTGGAACAGGCTAGCTGTGACTCTGTACTCTCATTGTCTGGTGGAACAGGCTAGCTGTGACTCTACTCTCATTGTCTAGTGGAACAGGCTAGCTGTGACTCTGTACTCTCATTGTGTGGTGGAACAGGCTAGCTGTGACTCTACTCTCATTGCCTAGTGGAACAGGCTAGCTGTGACTCTACTCTCATTGTCTAGTGGAACAGGCCAGCTGTGACTCTGTACTCTCATTGTCTGGTGGAACAGGCTAGCTGTGACTCTGTACTCTCATTGTCTGGTGGAACAGGCTAGCTGTGACTCTGTACTTTCATTGTCTGGTGGAACAGGCTAGCTGTGACTCTGTACTCTCATTGTCTGGTGGAACAGGCTAGCTGTGACTCTGTACTTTCATTGTCTGGTGGAACAGGCTAGCTGTGACTCTGTACTTTCATTGTCTGGTGGAATAGGCTAGCTGTGACTCTGTACTCTCATTGTCTGGTGGAACAGGCTAGCTGTGACTCTGTACTTTCATTGTCTGGTGGAATAGGCTAGCTGTGACTCTGTACTTTCATTGTCTGGTGGAACAGGCTAGCTGTGACTCTGTACTCTCATTGTCTGGTGGAACAGGCTAGCTGTGACTCTGTACTTTCATTGTCTGGTGGAATAGGCTAGCTGTGACTCTGTACTCTCATTGTCTGGTGGAACAGGCTAGCTGTGACTCTGTACTCTCATTGTCTGGTGGAACAGGCTAGCTGTGACTCTGTACTTTCATTGTCTGGTGGAATAGGCTAGCTGTGACTCTGTACTTTCATTGTCTGGTGGAATAGGCTAGCTGTGACTCTGTACTCTCATTGTCTGGTGGAACAGGCTAGCTGTGGCTCTGTACTCTCATTGTCTGGTGGAACAGGCTAGCTGTGACTCTGTACTCTCATTGTCTGGTGGAACAGGCTAGCTGTGACTCTGTACTCTCATTGTCTGGTGGAACAGGCTAGCTGTGACTCTGTACTCTCATTGTCTGGTGGAACAGGCTAGCTGTGGCTCTGTACTCTCATTGTCTGGTGGAACAGGCTAGCTGTGACTCTGTACTCTCATTGTCTGGTGGAACAGGCTAGCTGTGACTCTGTACTCTCATTGTCTGGTGGAACAGGCTAGCTGTGACTCTGTACTCTCATTGTCTGGTGGAACAGGCTAGCTGTGACTCTGTACTCTCATTGTCTGGTGGAACAGGCTAGCTGTGACTCTGTACTCTCATTGTCTGGTGGAACAGGCTAGCTGTGACTCTGTACTCTCATTGTCTGGTGGAACAGGCTAGCTGTGGCTCTGTACTCTCATTGTCTGGTGGAACAGGCTAGCTGTGACTCTACTCTCATTGTCTGGTGGAACAGGCTAGCTGTGGCTCTCTGCTCCCTCTGACTCAGATAAACATAATTATTATAGCTGGTTAGCACAGTGGTGCAGAGATCACACACACACACACACACACACACACACACACACACACACACACACACACACACACACACACACACACACACACACACACACACACACACACACACACACACACACACACACACGTGTAAGGGTTTTCTCTCTGTACTGTGTAGCTTTACTGTAGCAGTTTATGGCTGAGGTCAAAAGGTGTTTGTTTGATGTTAGTAAAGCGCATTAATAATGAAAATGGACGGTGTCTGTGCTGTGGTAGACACAAGCGGAGCTGTAATAGGATTGTTCTCTCTGCCCCCTCCCCCCCCATCCTCCTATCCCCCTTCTCCCCCCTCTCTCTCTGCCCCGCCCTCTCTCTCTCCCCCGCCCCCCTCTCTCTCCCACTCCCCCCCTCTCTCCCCTCTCTCTGTCTCTATAGTGGGTTGTTCTAATCCCCACAACACCAGGGCTTGCAATAGAAAGGATAATATATTATATTTTTAATGTTGCTTGTTTTTATGTTTTGAGTGTGAACCTGATAGTGTGAAAATGACAGTGTGAACCCGACAGTGTGAACCTGATAGTGTGAACCTGACAGTGTGAACCTGATAGTGTGAACCTGATAGTGTGAACCTGACAGTGTGAACCTGATAGTGTGAACCTGATAGTGTGAACCTGACAGTGTGAACCTGACAGTGTGAACCTGATAGTGTGAACCTGATAGTGTGAACCTGACAGTGTGAACCTGATAGTGTGAACCTGATAGTGTGAACCTGATAGTGTGAACCTGACAGTGTGAACCTGATAGTGTGAACCTGATAGTGTGAACCTGACAGTGTGAACCTGACAGTGTGAACCTGACAGTGTGAACCTGACAGTGTGAACCTGATAGTGTGAACCTGACAGTGTGAACCTGACAGTGTGAACCTGATAGTGTGAACCTGACAGTGTGAACCTGACAGTGTGAACCTGACAGTGTGAACCTGACAGTGTGAACCTGACAGTGTGAACCTGATAGTGTGAACCTGATAATGTGAACCTGATAGTGTGAACCTGATAATGTGAACCTGATAGTGTGAACCTGATAGTGTAAACCTGATAGTGTGAAACTGATAGTGTGAAACTGATAGTGTGAACCTGATAGTGTGAACCTGATAGTGTGAACCTGACAGTGTGAACCTGATAGTGTGAACCTGATAGTGTGAAACTGATAGTGTGAACCTGACAGTGTGAACCTGATAGTGTGAACCTGATAGTGTGAACCTGATAGTGTGAACCTGACAGTGTGAACCTCAGAGAGAGAGAGAGAGAGAGAGAGAGAGAGAGAGAGAGAGAGAATGAAAGAGATGTCACAGGTGGTTTGGGTTTGTGAACCGAGCCTCAGAACCAGCTGGCTGAGGGGACTGTTCTCTTGTTTCATCTCTTGACATTGTAGAGCTGTGTGATGGAATGTTTTGGGGTCACTTGTTTTTAGATGGTTGTAAAATGTGATGGCTCTTTTCTCTATTAGAATGAGGAGGGGTTATTGTCCCAATTCTGCTCGACGTGTGTTATTTGAAGTTGTTCTTTGCACTTGCAATACAGTCTTGCAAAACTCTGCATGCAGTATTCCAATTGGATGTTTGGACCCCATGGATGTCTCTCTCTCTCTCTCTCTCTCTCTCTCTCTCTCTCTCTCTCTCTCTCTCTCTCTCTCTCTCTCTCTCTCTCTCTCTCTCTCTCTCTCTCTCTCTCTCTCTCTCTCTCTCTCTCTCTCTCTCTCCCTCTCTCTCTCTCTGTCTCTCTGTCTCTCTCTCTCTCTCTCTGTCTCTCTCTCTGTCTCTCTCTCTCTCTCTCTGTCTCTCTGTCTCTCTCTCTCTCTCTCTCTCTCTCTGTCTCTCTGTCTCTCTCTCTCTCTCTCTGTCTCTCTCTCTCTCTCTCTCTCTCTGTCTCTCTCTCTCTCTCTCTCTCTCTCTCTGTCGTCTCTCTCTCTCTCTCTCTCTCTCTCTCTCTCTGTCTCTCTGTCTCTCTCTCTCTGTCTCTCTCTCTGTCTCTCTCTCTCTCTCTCGCTCTCTCTCTCTCTCATCCTCTAAGGCGGTCTGGGTACTGTGTTGTTACAACGGGTACTTTGTATGTTGGAACCTGTTTTGGTTCATTTAATCCTCACTCAACGTACCGTTTCAATGACAGGACAGGGCACTACCTACTGTGAGGTGAAATGAGATGAGAAAGCCCAGATGGTGTCAGGGACCACAGCCCACACAGCATGGGGTTAACTCACACTCCAGAGTGTGTGTGTGTCACAGAAACCTGTGAAACAGCAGACATCATTGTGCTCATGGGGTGAACTCATGGGGTGAACTCAAGTCATCAGATTCATACTGTGAGGTGGGAGGTTGTAAGACCAAGAGAGATCTATAGGGACCTGGTCATCACCTGTAATGTTTGTCTCCTTGTGTGGCCCTGAGACAGAGAGACAGAGAGAGAGACTTCCACCCTGCCACAATACAGCGGGTAAACGCAAGTATTTCCAGTGACTGTGCCTCAAAACCAAATGTTTTCCTGGCCCACCACTCCACCCTGGACTTGGAACAGCCTCTATGACCAGGTCCATCTCTACAAGGCAGCAGTGCCCACCTTTTCCCGGACTCTAAAGGACATCGCTCTCAAACGTATCCCCAACACTTCACACAGGAGCAACAGATCAATAGACACCCCACCCAGATCAGCGAGACACCCTCCAAGACCTGCAGGACCCCCCCCCTGGACCTACACATAGAGGACCCACGCCAAGAGGACTTACATCCAGACCACAGCACCCCCAGACACATCCACACCCCCACCCCAACCAATCAACACCCCCCCACGTCAACCATGCCCACACCCCATTTAGGCCCCCTCAGATCAGACCTATGCCACTCCTGCCGACCCCATGCACCCCACCCCCGCAAAGAGGGCCTCGACATGGAAGCCACACATACGCCCAGGTAGTGAGCGGGCAAACAGGCCCAACCCCCACTCTTACCTAAGCCAATGGCATGTACCAGATGGTACATACCCCTTAGTGGCCTGAGGCCAAACCACACAACATTGGACACTCTATGGAACAAAAAGCCTTCACTATATCATCCTGGAATATCCAAGGCCTGAGGTCATCTGCCTTTGGCCTAAAGAGCAGGAACCCTGGTATAGAGGACACGGACACACTGGTTGCCCTCTAGGTTACAGAGAGCTGGTAGTCCCATCCACCACACTACCAGGTGGGTGGTATAGAGGACACGGACACACTGGTTGCCCTCTAGGTTACAGAGAGCTGGTAGTCCCATCCACCACACTACCAGGTGGGTGGTATATAGAGGAGACGGACCCACTGGTTGCCCTCTAGGTTACAGAGAGCTGGCAGTCCCATCCACCACCCTACCAGGTGGGTGGTATATAGAGGAGACGGACCCACTGGTTGCCCTCTAGGTTACAGAGAGCTGGTAGTCCCATCCACCAAACTACCAGGTGTGAAACAGGGAAGGGACTCAGGGGGTATTCTAATTAGGTATAGAGCAGACCTAACTCCACTGAGTGGAGTTAAAGAGTAACCTGTCCTGTCTGGAACTGAGAGGAGTAACAGTATAACCTGTCCTGTCTGGAACTGAGGAGTAACAGTATAACCTGTCCTGTCTGGAACTGAGAGGAGTAACAGTATAACCTGTCCTGTCTGGAACTGAGAGGAGTAACAGTATAACCTGTCCTGTCTGGAACTGAGAGGAGTAACAGTATAACCTGTCCTGTCTGGAACTGAGAGGAGTAACAGTATAACCTGTCCTGTCTGGAACTAAGAGGAGTAACAGTATAACTGTCTGGAACTGAGAGGTATAACCTGTCTGGAACTGAGAGGAGAAACAGTATAACCTGTCTGGAACTGAGAGGAGTAACAGTATAACCTGTCCTGTCTGGAACTGAGAGGAGTAACAGTATAACCTGTCTGGAACTGAGAGGAGAAACAGTATAACCTGTCCTGTCTGGAACTGAGAGGAGTAACAGTATAACCTGTCCTGTCTGGAACTGAGGGGAGTAACAGTATAACCTGTCCTGTCTGGAACTGAGAGGAGTAACAGTATAACCTGTCCTGTCTGGAACTAAGAGGAGTAACAATATAACCTGTCCTGTCTGGAACTGAGAGGAGTAACAGAATAACCTGTCCTGTCTGGAACTGAGAGGAGTAACAGTATAACCTGTCTGGAACTGAGAGGAGTAACAGTATAACCTGTCCTGTCTGGAACTGAGAGGAGTAACAGTATAACCTGTCCTGTCTGGAACTGAGAGGAGTAACAGTATAACCTGTCCTGTCTGGAACTGAGAGGAGTAACAGTATAACCTGTCCTGTCTGGAACTGAGAGGAGTAACAGCATAACCTGTCCTGTCTGGAACTGAGGGAGTAACAGTATAACCTGTCCTGTCTGGAACTGAGAGGGTAACAGTATAACCTGTCCTGTCTGGAACTGAGAGGAGTAACAGTATAACCTGTCCTGTCTGGAACTGAGAGGAGTAACAGTATAACCTGTCCTGTCTGGAACTGAGAGGAGTAACAGTATAACCTGTCCTGTCTGGAACTGAGAGGAGTAACAGTATAACCTGTCTGGAACTGAGAGGAGAAACAGTATAACCTGTCCTGTCTGGAACTGAGAGGAGTAACAGTATAACCTGTCCTGTCTGGAACTAACAGTATAACCTGTCTGGAACTGAGAGGAGTAACAGTATAACCTGTCCTGTCTGGAACTAAGAGGAGTAACAGTATAACCTGTCCTGTCTGGAACTAAGAGGAGTAACAGTATAACCTGTCCTGTCTGGAACTGAGAGGAGAAACAGTATAACCTGTCCTGTCTGGAACTGAGAGGAGTAACAGTATAACCTGTCCTGTCTGGAACTGAGAGGAGTAACAGTATAACCTGTCTGGAACTGAGAGGAGTAACAGTATAACCTGTCCTGTCTGGAACTGAGAGGACTAACAGTATAACCTGTCTGGAACTGAGTGGAGTAACAGTATAACCTGTCCTGTCTGGAACTGAGAGGAGTAACAGTATAACCTGTCTGGAACTGAGAGGAGTAACAGTATAACCTGTCCTGTCTGGAACTGAGAGGAGTAACAGTATAACCTGTCCTGTCTGGAACTGAGAGGAGTAACAGTATAACCTGTCCTGTCTGGAACTGAGAGGAGTAACAGTATAACCTGTCTTGTCTGGAACTGAGAGGAGTAACAGTATAACCTGTCCTGTCTGGAACTGAGAGGAGTAACAGTATAACCTGTCCTGTCTGGAACTGAGAGGAGTAACAGTATAACCTGTCCTGTCTGGAACTGAGAGGAGTAACAGTATAACCTGTCTGGAACTGAGAGGAGTAACAGTATAACCTGTCCTGTCTGGAACTGAGAGGAGAGGAGTAACAGTATAACCTGTCCTGTCTGGAACTGAGAGGAGTAGCAGTATAACCTGTCCTGTCTGGAACTGAGAGGAGTAGCAGTATAACCTGTCCTGTCTGGAACTGAGAGGAGTAGCAGTATAACCTGTCCTGTCTGGAACTGAGAGGGGTAACAGTGTAACCTGTCCTGTCTGGAACTGAGAGGGGTAACAGCATAACCTGTCTGGAACTGAGAGGAGTAACAGTATAACCTGTCTGGAACTGAGAGGGGTAACAGTGTAACCTGTCCTGTCTGGAACTGAGAGGGGTAACAGCATAACCTGTCCTGTCTGGAACTGAGAGGAGAAACAGTATAACCTGTCCTGTCTGGAACTGAGAGGAGTAACAGCGTATCCTGTCCTGTCTGGAACTGAGAGGAGTAACAGTATAACCTGTCCTGTCTGGAACTGAGAGGAGTAACAGTATAACCTGTCTGGAACTGAGAGGAGAAACAGTATAACCTGTCCTGTCTGGAACTGAGAGGAGAAACAGCATAACCTGTCCTGTCTGGAACTGAGAGGAGTAACAGTATAACCTGTCCTGTCTGGAACTGAGAGGAGTAACAGTATAACCTGTCCTGTCTGGAACTAAGAGGAGTAACAGATAACCTGTCCTGTCTGGAACTAAGAGGAGTAACAGTATAACCTGTCTGGAACTGAGAGGAGTAACAGTATAACCTGTCCTGTCTGGAACTGAGAGGAGTAACAGTATAACCTGTCCTGTCTGGAACTGAGAGGAGTAACAGTATAACCTGTCCTGTCTGGAACTGAGAGGAGTAACAGTATAACCTGTCCTGTCTGGAACTAAGAGGAGTAACAGTATAACCTGTCCTGTCTGGAACTGAGAGGAGTAACAGTATAACCTGTCCTGTCTGGAACTAAGAGGAGTAACAGAGTAACCTGTCCTGTCTGGAACTAAGAGGAGTAACAGTATAACCTGTCTGGAACTGAGAGGAGTAACAGTATAACCTGTCCTGTCTGGAACTGAGAGGAGTAACAGAGTAACCTGTCCTGTCTGGAACTGAGAGGAGTAACAGTATAACCTGTCTGGAACTGAGAGGAGTAACAATATAATCTGTCCTGTCTGGAACTGAGAGGAGTAACAGTATAACCTGTCTGGAACTGAGAGGAGTAACAGTATAACCTGTCTGGAACTGAGAGGAGTAACAGTATAACCTGTCTGGAACTGAGAGGAGTAACAGTATAACCTGTCTGGAACTGAGAGGAGTAACAATATAACCTGTCCTGTCTGGAACTGAGAGGAGTAACAGTATAACCTGTCTGGAACTGAGAGGAGTAACAGTAAAACCTGTCTGGAACTGAGAGGAGTAACAATATAACCTGTCCTGTCTGGAACTGAGAGGAGTAACAATATAACCTGTCCTGTCTGGAACTGAGAGGGTAACAGTAAAACCTGTCTGGAACTGAGAGGAGTAACAATATAACCTGTCCTGTCTGGAACTGAGAGGAGTAACAATATAACCTGTCCTGTCTGGAACTGAGAGGAGTAACAGTATAACCTGTCCTGTCTGGAACTGAGAGGAGTAACAGTATAACCTGTCTAGAACTGAGAGGAGTAACAGTAAAACCTGTCTGGAACTGAGAGGAGTAACAATATAACCTGTCCTGTCTGGAACTGAGAGGAGTAACAGTATAACCTGTCTGGAACTGAGAGGAGTAACAGTAAAACCTGTCTAGAACTGAGAGGAGTAACAGTAAAACCTGTCTGGAACTGAGAGGAGTAACAGTAAAACCTGTCTGGAACTGAGAGGAGTAACAGTAAAACCTGTCCTGTCTGGAACTGAGGAGTAACAGTATAACCTGTCCTGTCTGGAACTGAGAGGTGAGGAGTAACCTGTCCTGTCTGGAACTGAGAGGGGTAACAGAGTAACCTACGTTGCTACCATGACAACGATCAATGCCAGCGGGAGTACCATTGAGGACAGTGGTGTCTCTCAATCATAGGTGAAAGACCTTTTAAAAACAAACTAAAATAGTTCTACAAGAAGTTGTTACAACAACAACAATATAGCTTTAAATGTTTTGTCAAAAACCGGTAGAGTCAACTAATAAAATAATGACCAGAGAGGTCCAGGACCTGAAGATCTGCAAAACGTTCTTCCAGAGTCAAAGAGTTTAAACAGGAGAATGGCCAAGATGACAGAGGACATCAGTTCTGTGTGTGAATCCATGATAACAATGAAGGATACATCTCCAGGGAGGTAAAGGCACTAAATAGGCCATAGCGGCGAAGTAATTACAATTTAGCAATTAAACACTGGAGTGATGGATGTGCAGAAGATGAATGTGCAGGTAGAGATACTGGGGTGCAAAGGAGCAAAATAAATAACAGTATGGGGATGAGGTAGTTGGATGGGCTATTTACAGATGGGCTATGAACAGGTGCAGTGATCTGTGAGCTGCTCTGACAGCTGGTGCTTAAAGTTAGTGAGGGAGATATGAGTTTCCAGCTTCAGTGATTGTTGTAGTTCGTTCCAGTCATTGGCAACAGCGAACTTGAAGGAAAGGCGAAGGAAGGAAACGAGAAATTGCCTTTGGGGGTGACCAGTGAGATATACCTGCTGGAGAGAGTGCTACGGGTGGGTGCTGCTATGGTGACCAGGGAGCTGAGATAAGGCGGAGCTTTACCTAGCATAGACTTGTAGATAACCTGGAGCCAGTGTGTTTGGCGACGAGTATGAAGCGAGGGCCAGCCAATGAGTGTGTACAGGTCGCAATGGTGGGTAGTGTATGGGGCTTTGGTGACTACACGGATGGCACTATGATAGACTATGATAGACTGCATCCAGTTTGCTGAGTAGAGTGTTGGAGGATATTTTGTAGATGACATCGCCGAAGTCGAGGATCGGTAGGATGGTCAGTTTTACGAGGGTATGTTTGGCAGAATGAGTGAAGGAGGCTTTGTTGCGAAATAGGAAGCCAATTCTAGATTTAATTTTGGATTGGAGATGCTTAATGTGAGTCTGGAAGGAGAGTTTACAGTCTAGCCAGACACCTAGGTATTTGTAGTTGTCCACATATTCTAAGTCAGAACCGTCCAGAGTAGTGATGCTGGACGGGCGAGCAGGTGCGGGCAGTGATCGGTTGAAGAGCTTGCATTTAGTTTTACTAGCATGTAAGAGCAGTTGGAGGCCACGGAAGGAGAGTTGTATGGCATTGAAGCTCGTCTGGATGTTAGTTAATTAACACAGTGTCCAAAGAGGGGCCAGAAGTATTCAGAATGTTGTTGTCTGCGTAGAGGTGCATCAGAGAATTACCAGCAGCAAGAGAGACATCATTGACGTATACAGAGAAGAGTCGGCCCGAGAATTGAACCCTGTGGCACCCCCATAGAGCCTGCCATACACATGGTTAGCAGATGTTATTTCGAGTGTAGCAACAACTACCTAATACACACAAATCTAAAGGGATGGAATAAGAATATGTACATATAAATATATGGTTGAGAGATGGTCGAGTGGCATAGACAAGATGCAGTAGATGGTATAAAATACAGTATTTACATATGAGATGAGTAATGTAAGATATGTAAACATTATTAAAGTGGCATTATTAAAATTGACTAGTGTCCCATTTTTTAAAGTGGCCAATGATTTGAGTCTGTATGTAGGCAGCAGCCTCTCTGTGTTAGTGATGGCTGTTTAGCAGTCTGATTACCTTGAGATAGAAGCTCTGGAGAGCCTTGCGGTTGAGGGCGGTGCAGTTGCCGTACCAGGCGGTGATACAGCCCGACAGGATGCTCTCAATTGTGCATCTGTAAAAGTTTGTGAGGGTTTTAGGTGACAAGCCAAATCTCTTCAGCCTTCTTCACCACACTGTCTGAGTGGGTGGACCATTTCAGTGTGTCCGTGATGTGTACGTTGAGGTACTTAAAACTTTCCACCTTCTACACTTCTGTCCCGTCGATGTGGGTAGGGGGATGCTCCCTCTGCTGTTTCCTGAAGTCCACGATCATCTCCTTTGTTTTGTTGACGTTGAGTGAGAGGTTGTTTTCCTGACTCATCGCAAAGGCTTATGTAAATAAGGCATCTGTTTTCTGTTTGTAATAAATTTGCAACAATGGCTAAACAAAACTGTTTTCACTTTGTCAATACGGGATATTTTGTGTAGATTGATGAGGAAAACATGTATTGACAACATTTTAGCACAAGGCTGTAACGTAACAAAATGTGGAAAAGGTGAAGAGGCCTGAAAACTTTCCGAATGCACTGTATGTGTAAATGACAGATACACACACACACACACACACACACACACACACACACACACACACACACACACACACACACACACACACACACACACACACACACACACACACACA
>NC_068454.1:1178722-1243722 GCF_023373465.1 Oncorhynchus keta | reverse complement strand
GTTGACACTGGTCTACTACCAGGTCATGTGTCTTCTCAGTCATGTTGACACTGGTCCACTACCAGGTCATGTGTCTTCTCAGTCATGTTGACACTGGTCTACTACCAGGTCATGTGTCTTCTCAGTCATGTTGACACTGGTCCACTACCAGGTCATGTGTCTTCTCAGTCATGTTGACACTGGTCCACTACCAGGTCATGTGTCTTCTCAGTCATGTTGACACTGGTCTACTACCAGGTCATGTGTCCTCTCAGTCATGTTGACACTGGTCTACTACCAGGTCATGTGTCTTCTCAGTCATGTTGACACTGGTCTACTACCAGGTCATGTGTCTTCTCAGTCATGTTGACACTGGTCTACTACCAGGTCATGTGTCCTCTCAGTCATGTTGACACTGGTCTACTACCAGGTCATGTGTCTTCTCAGTCATGTTGACACTGGTCTACTACCAGGTCATGTGTCTTCTCAGTCATGTTGACACTGGTCTACTACCAGGTCATGTGTCTTCTCAGTCATGTTGACACTGGTCCACTACCAGGTCATGTGTCTTCTCAGTCATGTTGACACTGGTCCACTACCAGGTCATGTGTCTTCTCAGTCATGTTGACACTGGTCTACTACCACGTCATATGTCTTCTCAGTCATGTTGACACTGGTCTACTACCAGGTCATGTGTCTTCTCAGTCATGTTGACACTGGTCTACTACCAGGTCATGTGTCCTCTCAGTCATGTTGACACTGGTCCACTACCAGGTCATGTGTCTTCTCAGTCATGTTGACACTGGTCCACTACCACGTCATGTGTCTTCTCAGTCATGTTGACACTGGTCTACTACCAGGTCATGTGTCTTCTCAGTCATGTTGACACTGGTCTACTACCAGGTCATGTGTCTTCTCAGTCATGTTGACACTGGTCCACTACCAGGTCATGTGTCTTCTCAGTCATGTTGACACTGGTCTACTACCAGGTCATGTGTCTTCTCAGTCATGTTGACACTGGTCTACTACCAGGTCATGTGTCTTCTCAGTCATGTTGACACTGGTCTACTACCAGGTCATGTGTCTTCTCAGTCATGTTGACACTGGTCTACTACCACGTCATGTGTCTTCTCAGTCATGTTGACACTGGTCTACTACCAGGTCATGTGTCTTCTCAGTCATGTTGACACTGGTCTACTACCACGTCATGTGTCTTCTCAGTCATGTTGACACTGGTCTACTACCAGGTCATGTGTCTTCTCAGTCATGTTGACACTGGTCTACTACCAGGTCATGTGTCTTCTCAGTCATGTTGACACTGGTCTACTACCAGGTCATGTGTCTTCTCAGTCATGTTGACACTGGTCTACTACCAGGTCATGTGTCTTCTCAGTCATGTTGACACTGGTCTACTACCAGGTCATGTGTCTTCTCAGTCATGTTGACACTGGTCTACTACCAGGTCATGTGTCTCCTCAGTCATGTTGACACTGGTCTACTACCAGGTCATGTGTCTTCTCAGTCATGTTGACACTGGTCCACTACCAGGTCATGTGTCTTCTCAGTCATGTTGACACTGGTCTACTACCAGGTCATGTGTCTTCTCAGTCATGTTGACACTGGTCTACTACCAGGTCATGTGTCTTCTCAGTCATGTTGACACTGGTCTACTACCAGGTCATGTGTCTTCTCAGTCATGTTGACACTGGTCCACTACCAGGTCATGTGTCTTCTCAGTCATGTTGACACTGGTCTACTACCAGGTCATGTGTCTTCTCAGTCATGTTGACACTGGTCTACTACCAGGTCATGTGTCCTCTCAGTCATGTTGACACTGGTCTACTACCAGGTCATGTGTCTTCTCAGTCATGTTGACACTGGTCTACTACCACGTCATGTGTCTTCTCAGTCATGTTGACACTGGTCTACTACCAGGTCATGTGTCTTCTCAGTCATGTTGACACTGGTCTACTACCAGGTCATGTGTCTTCTCAGTCATGTTGACACTGGTCTACTACCAGGTCATGTGTCTTCTCAGTCATGTTGACACTGGTCTACTACCAGGTCATGTGTCTTCTCAGTCATGTTGACACTGGTCTACTACCAGGTCATGTGTCTTCTCAGTCATGTTGACACTGGTCTACTACCACATCATGTGTCTTCTCAGTCATGTTGACACTCATCTACTACCATGTCATGTCTCTTCTCAGTCATGTTGACACTGGTCCACTACCAGGTCATGTGTCTTCTCAGTCATGTTGACACTGGTCCACTACCAGGTCATGTGTCTTCTCAGTCATGTTGACACTGGTCTACTACCACATCATGTGTCTTCTCAGTCATGTTGACACTGGTCTACTACCAGGTCATGTGTCTTCTCAGTCATGTTGACACTGGTCTACTACCAGGTCATGTGTCTTCTCAGTCATGTTGACACTGGTCCACTACCAGGTCATGTGTCATCTCAGTCATGTTGACACTGGTCTACTACCAGGTCAATGTGTCTTCTCAGTCATGTTGACACTGGTCTACTACCAGGTCATGTGTCTTCTCAGTCATGTTGACACTGGTCTACTACCAGGTCATGTGTCTTCTCAGTCATGTTGACACTGGTCTACTACCAGGTCATGTGTCTTCTCAGTCATGTTGACACTGGTCTACTACCACATCATGTGTCTTCTCAGTCATGTTGACACTGGTCTACTACCAGGTCATGTGTCTTCTCAGTCATGTTGACACTGGTCTACTACCACATCATGTGTCTTCTCAGTCATGTTGACACTGGTCTACTACCAGGTCATGTGTCTTCTCAGTCATGTTGACACTGGTCTACTACCAGGTCATGTGTCTTCTCAGTCATGTTGACACTGGTCTACTACCAGGTCATGTGTCTTCTCAGTCATGTTGACACTGGTCTACTACCAGGTCATGTGTCTTCTCAGTCATGTTGACACTGGTCTACTACCAGGTCATGTGTCTTCTCAGTCATGTTGACACTGGTCCACTACCATTGGTTTAATGTATTGTTGTTCTCATTATTATTGTTGTTGTAGTTGTTGTTAATGGTAATCCCATGTCCACTACTACTATTATTATTGTTGTTGTAGTTGTTGTTAATGGTAATCCCATGTCCACTACTACTATTATTATTGCTGTTGTAGTTGTTGTTAATGGTAATCCCATGTCCACTACTACTATTATTATTGTTGTTGTAGTTGTTGTTAATGGTAATCCCATGTCCACTACTACTATTAATATTGCTGTTGTAGTTGTTGTTAATGGTAATCCCATGTCCACTACTACTATTAATATTGCTGTTGTAGTTGTTGTTAATGGTAATCCCATGTCCACTACTACTATTAATATTGCTGTTGTAGTTGTTGTTAATGGTAATCCCATGTCCACTACTACTATTAATATTGCTGTTGTAGTTGTTGTTAATGGTAATCCCATGTCCACTACTACTATTATTATTGTTGTTGTAGTTGTTGTTAATGGTAATCCCATGTCCACTACTACTATTAATATTGCTGTTGTAATTGTTGTTAATGGTAATCCCATGTCCACTACTACTATTAATATTGCTGTTGTAGTTGTTGTTAATGGTAATCCCATGTCCACTACTACTATTATTATTGTTGTTGTAGTTGTTGTTAATGGTAATCCCATGTCCACACTACTACTATTATTATTGTTGTTGTAGTTGTTGTTAATGGTAATCCCATGTCCACTACTACTATTATTATTGTTGTTGTTGTTGTTGTTGTTAATGGTAATCCCATGTCCACTACTATTATTATTATTGCTGTTGTAGTTGTTGTTAATGGTAATCCCATGTCCACTACTACTATTAATATTGCTGTTGTAGTTGTTGTTAATGGTAATCCCATGTCCACTACTACTATTATTATTGTTGTTGTAGTTGTTGTTAATGGTAATCCCATGTCCACTACTACTATTATTATTGTTGTTGTTGTTGTTGTTAATGGTAATCCCATGTCCACTACTACTATTAATATTGCTGTTGTAGTTGTTGTTAATGGTAATCCCATGTCCACTACTACTATTATTATTGTTGTTGTAGTTGTTGTTAATGGTAATCCCATGTCCACTACTACTATTAATATTGCTGTTGTAGTTGTTGTTAATGGTAATCCCATGTCCACTACTACTATTATTATTGTTGTTGTAGTTGTTGTTAATGGTAATCCCATGTCCACTACTACTATTTATTATTGCTGTTGTAGTTGTTGTTAATGGTAATCCCATGTCCACTACTACTATTATTATTGTTGTTGTAGTTGTTGTTAATGGTAATCCCATGTCCACTACTACTATTAATATTGCTGTTGTAGTTGTTGTTAATGGTAATCCCATGTCCACTACTACTATTATTATTGTTGTTGTAGTTGTTGTTAATGGTAATCCCATGTCCACTACTACTATTATTATTGTTGTTGTAGTTGTTGTTAATGGTAATCCCATGTCCACTACTACTATTATTATTGTTGTTGTAGTTGTTGTTAATGGTAATCCCATGTCCACTACTACTATTATTATTGCTGTTGTAGTTGTTGTTAATGGTAATCCCATGTCCACTACTGCTATTATTATTGTTGTTGTAGTTGTTGTTAATGGTAATCCCATGTCCACTACTACTATTATTATTGTTGTTGTAGTTGTTGTTAATGGTAATCCCATGTCCACTACTACTATTATTATTGTTGTTGTAGTTGTTGTTAATGGTAATCCCATGTCCACTACTACTATTATTATTGTTGTTTGTTGTTGTTGTTAATGGTAATCCCATGTCCACTACTACTATTAATATTGTTGTTGTAGTTGTTGTTAATGGTAATCCCATGTCCACTACTACTATTATTATTGTTGTTGTAGTTGTTGTTAATGGTAATCCCATGTCCACTACTACTATTAATATTGTTGTTGTAGTTGTTGTTAATGGTAATCCCATGTCCACTACTACTATTATTATTGTTGTTGTAGTTGTTGTTAATGGTAATCCCATGTCCACTACTACTATTATTATTGTTGTTGTAGTTGTTGTTAATGGTAATCCCATGTCCACTACTACTATTATTATTGTTGTTGTAGTTGTTGTTAATGGTAATCCCATGTCCACTACTACTATTATTATTGTTGTTGTAGTTGTTGTTAATGGTAATCCCATGTCCACTACTACTACTTATTATTGCTGTTGTAGTTGTTGTTAATGGTAATCCCATGTCCACTACTACTATTATTATTGTTGTTGTAGTTGTTGTTAATGGTAATCCCATGTCCACTACTACTATTATTATTGTTGTTGTAGTTGTTGTTAATGGTAATCCCATGTCCACTACTACTATTATTATTGCTGTTGTAGTTGTTGTTAATGGTAATCCCATGTCCACTACTACTATTATTATTGTTGTTGTAGTTGTTGTTAATGGTAATCCCATGTCCACTACTACTATTATTATTGTTGTTGTAGTTGTTGTTAATGGTAATCCCATGTCCACTACTACTATTATTATTGCTGTTGTAGTTGTTGTTAATGGTAATCCCATGTCCACTACTACTATTATTATTGTTGTTGTAGTTGTTGTTAATGGTAATCCCATGTCCACTACTATTATTATTATTGTTGTTGTAGTTGTTGTTAATGGTAATCCCATGTCCACTACTACTATTAATATTGTTGTTGTAGTTGTTGTTAATGGTAATCCCATGTCCACTACTACTATTAATATTGTTGTTGTAGTTGTTGTTAATGGTAATCCCATGTCCACTACTACTATTATTATTGTTGTTGTAGTTGTTGTTAATGGTAATCCCATGTCCACTACTACTATTAATATTGCTGTTGTAGTTGTTGTTAATGGTAATCCCATGTCCACTACTACTATTATTATTGTTGTTGTAGTTGTTGTTAATGGTAATCCCATGTCCACTACTACTATTATTATTGCTGTTGTAGTTGTTGTTAATGGTAATCCCATGTCCACTACTACTATTATTATTGTTGTTGTAGTTGTTGTTAATGGTAATCCCATGTCCACTACTACTATTATTATTGCTGTTGTAGTTGTTGTTAATGGTAATCCCATGTCCACTACTACTATTATTATTGTTGTTGTAGTTGTTGTTAATGGTAATCCCATGTCCACTACTACTATTATTATTGTTGTTGTAGTTGTTGTTAATGGTAATCCCATGTCCACTACTGCTATTAATATTGTTGTTGTAGTTGTTGTTAATGGTAATCCCATGTCCACTACTACTATTATTATTGTTGTTGTAGTTGTTGTTAATGGTAATCCCATGTCCACTACTACTATTAATATTGTTGTTGTAGTTGTTGTTAATGGTAATCCCATGTCCACTACTACTATTATTATTGTTGTTGTAGTTGTTGTTAATGGTAATCCCATGTCCACTACTACTATTATTATTGTTGTTGTAGTTGTTGTTAATGGTAATCCCATGTCCACTACTACTATTATTATTGTTGTTGTAGTTGTTGTTAATGGTAATCCCATGTCCACTACTACTATTATTATTGTTGTTGTAGTTGTTGTTAATGGTAATCCCATGTCCACTACTACTATTAATATTGTTGTTGTAGTTGTTGTTAATGGTAATCCCATGTCCACTACTACTATTATTATTGTTGTTGTAGTTGTTGTTAATGGTAATCCCATGTCCACTACTACTATTATTATTGCTGTTGTAGTTGTTGTTAATGGTAATCCCATGTCCACTACTACTATTATTATTGTTGTTGTAGTTGTTGTTAATGGTAATCCCATGTCCACTACTACTATTATTATTGTTGTTGTAGTTGTTGTTAATGGTAATCCCATGTCCATTACTACTATTATTATTGCTGTTGTAGTTGTTGTTAATGGTAATCCCATGTCCACTACTACTATTATTATTGTTGTTGTAGTTGTTGTTAATGGTAATCCCATGTCCACTACTACTATTATTATTGTTGTTGTAGTTGTTGTTAATGGTAATCCCATGTCCACTACTACTATTATTATTGCTGTTGTAGTTGTTGTTAATGGTAATCCCATGTCCACTACTACTATTATTATTGTTGTTGTAGTTGTTGTTAATGGTAATCCCATGTCCACTACTACTATTATTATTGCTGTTGTAGTTGTTGTTAATGGTAATCCCATGTCCACTACTATTATTACTACTAATCCCATGTCCACTACTACTATTATTATTGCTGTTGTAGTTGTTGTTAATGGTAATCCCATGTCCACTACTACTATTAATATTGTTGTTGTAGTTGTTGTTAATGGTAATCCCATGTCCACTACTACTATTATTATTGTTGTTGTAGTTGTTGTTAATGGTAATCCCATGTCCACTACTACTATTAATATTGCTGTTGTAGTTGTTGTTAATGGTAATCCCATGTCCACTACTACTATTATTATTGTTGTTGTAGTTGTTGTTAATGGTAATCCCATGTCCACTACTACTATTAATATTGCTGTTGTAGTTGTTGTTAATGGTAATCCCATGTCCACTACTACTATTATTATTGTTGTTGTAGTTGTTGTTAATGGTAATCCCATGTCCACTACTACTATTATTATTGCTGTTGTAGTTGTTGTTAATGGTAATCCCATGTCCACTACTACTATTATTATTGTTGTTGTAGTTGTTGTTAATGGTAATCCCATGTCCACTACTACTATTATTATTGTTGTTGTAGTTGTTGTTAATGGTAATCCCATGTCCACTACTGCTATTAATATTGTTGTTGTAGTTGTTGTTAATGGTAATCCCATGTCCACTACTACTATTATTATTGTTGTTGTAGTTGTTGTTAATGGTAATCCCATGTCCACTACTACTATTATTATTGTTGTTGTAGTTGTTGTTAATGGTAATCCCATGTCCACTACTACTAGTATTATTGCTCTTGGTCCCACCATTTATTTATATATAAATATATATGTTTATTTTTATACATGTAGACTTTGACAATGTAAGTAATAATGAACATGGCATTTCAATAAAATTGAGAGAGAGAGAGAGGATCCCCTCTTTAGGAATTAGGATGAAGTGCTCATGCTATCCCTCCTCTTCAAAGTGAGAAGCACACTGAGTGGCTAGGAGAACTGTAGCACAGTTGGTAGAGCATGGCGCTTGTAACGCCAGGGTAGTGGGTTCGATTCCTGGGACCACCCATACGTAGAATGTATGCACACATGACTGTAAGTCGCTTTGGATAAAAGCGTCTGCTAAATGGCATATATTATTTATTATATTATTATATTAGAACAGAAATATAGAGAAATACAGTCAGTAACAGAGAGTCTAGAGTGGATGGTATAATCCTACTGACTACGGATGGTGTAATCCTACTGACTACGGATGGTGTAATCCTACTGACTACGGATGGTAAAATCCTACTGACTACAGATGGTATAATCCTACTGACTACGGATGGTATAATCCTACTGACTACGGATGGTAAAATCCTACTGACTACGGATGGTAAAATCCTACTGACTACGGATGGTATAATCCTACTGACTACGGATGGTGTAATCCTACTGACTACGGATGGTATAATCCTACTGACTACGGATGGTGTAATCCTACTGACTACGGATGGTGTAATCCTACTGACTACGGATGGTATAATCCTACTGACTACGGATGGTATAATCCTACTGACTACGGATGGTATAATCCTACTGACTACGGATGGTAAAATCCTACTGACTACGGATGGTATAATCCTACTGACTACGGATGGTGTAATCCTACTGACTACGGATGGTATAATCCTACTGACTATGGATGGTGTAATCCTACTGACTACGGATGGTGTAATCCTACTGACTACGGATGGTATAATCCTACTGACTACGGATGGTATAATCCTACTGACTACGGATGGTAAAATCCTACTGACTACGGATGGTAAAATCCTACTGACTACGGATGGTATAATCCTACTGACTACGGATGGTATAATCCTACTGACTACGGATGGTAAAATCCTACTGACTACGGATGGTATAATCCTACTGACTACGGATGGTATAATCCTACTGACTACGGATGGTTTAATCCTACTGACTACGGATGGTGTAATCCTACTGACTACGGATGGTGTAATCCTACTGACTACGGATGGTATAATCCTACTGACTACGGATGGAATAATCCTACTGACTACTGACTACGGATGGAATAATCCTGCAGACTACTGACTACGGATGGTATAATCCTAATGACTACGGATGGAATAATCCTACAGACTACTGACTACGGATGGTGTAATCCTACAGACTACGGATGGTATAATCCTACTGACTGCGGATTGTGTAATCCTACTGACTATGGATGGTGTAATCCTACTGACTACGGATGGTGTAATCCTACTGACTACTGACTGCAGATGGAATAATCCTACTGACTACTGACTACGGGTGGTTTAATCCTACTGACTACGGATGGAATAATCCTACTGACTACTGACTACGGATGGTGTAATCCTACAGACTACGGATGGTATAATCCTACTGACTATGGATGGTGTAATCCTACTGACTACGGATGGTGTAATCCTACTGACTACTGACTGCAGATGGAATAATCCTACTGACTACTGACTACGGGTGGTTTAATCCTACTGACTACGGATAGAATAATCCTACTGACTACTGACTACGGGTGGTTTAATCCTACTGACTACGGATGGAATAATCCTACTGACTACTGACTACGGGTGGTTTAATCCTACTGACTACGGATGGTTTAAATCTACTGACTACGGAAAGGCAATTATATTTCATGGATTGATAGAAAATAAAGAAGAATGTTTGCCATCAATGTTATAAGTTAACCATGTCCATCACAGTGAGTTAACCACGTCCATCACAGTGAATTAACCACGTCCATCACAGTGAGTTAACCATGTCCATCACAGTGAGTTAACCACGTCCATCACAGTGAGTTAACCATGTCCATCACAGTGAGTTAACCATGTCCATCACAGTGAGTTAACCATGTCCATCACAGTGAGTTAACCATGTCCATCACAGTGAGTTAACCACGTCCATCACAGTGAGTTAACCATGTCCATCACAGTGAGTTAACCACGTCCATCACAGTGAGTTAATCATGTCCATCACAGTGAGTTAACCACGTCCATCACAGTGAGTTAACCATGTCCATCACAGTGAGTTAACCACGTCCATCACAGTGAGTTAACCATGTCCATCACAGTGAGTTAATCATGTCCATCAGGTGTGGTTACCTGGCTTTACAGGTGTGGTTACCTGGCTTTACAGGTGTGGTTAACTCTCTTTACAGGTGTGGTTACTCTCTCTTTACAGGTGTGGTTACCTGGCTTTACAGGTGTGGTTACCTGGCTTTACAGGTGTGGTTAACTCTCTTTACAGGTGTGGTTACCTCTCTTTACAGGTGGTTACCTGGCTTTACCTGGCTTTACAGGTGTGGTTACCTGGCTTTACAGGTGTGGTTACCTGGCTTTACAGGTGTGGTTACCTCTCTTTACAGGTGTGGTTACCTCTCTTTACAGGTGTGGTTACCTGGCTTTACAGGTGTGGTTACCTGGCTTTACAGGTGTGGTTACCTGGCTTTACAGGTGTGGTTACCTGGCTTTACAGGTGTGGTTACCTCTCTTTACAGGTGTGGTTACCTCTCTTTACAGGTGTGGTTACCTCTCTTTACAGGTGTGGTTACCTCTCTTTACAGGTGTGGTTACCTCTCTTTACAGGTGTGGTTACCTCTCTTTACAGGTGTGGTTACCTCTCTTTACAGGTGTGGTTACCTCTCTTTACAGGTGTGGTTACCTGGCTTTACAGGTGTGGTTACCTGGCTTTACAGGTGTGGTTACCTCTCTTTACAGGTGTGGTTACCTCTCTTTACAGGTGTGGTTACCTCTCTTTACAGGTGTGGTTACCTCTCTTTACAGGTGTGGTTACAGGTGTGGTTATCTCTTTACAGATGTGGTTACCACTCTTTATAGGTGTGGTTACCTGGCTTTACAGGTGTGGTTACCTCTCTTTACAGGTTTGGTTACCTCTCTTTACAGGTGTGGTTACCTCTCTTTACAGGTGTGGTTACCTCTCTTTACAGGTGTGGTTACCTGGCTTTACAGGTGTGGTTACCTGGCTTTACAGGTGTGGTTACCTCTCTTTACAGGTGTGGTTACCTCTCTTTACAGGTGTGGTTACCTGGCTTTACAGGTGTGGTTACCTGGCTTTACAGGTGTGGTTACCTGGCTTTACAGGTGTGGTTACCTCTCTTTACAGGTGTGGTTACCTCTCTGAACACATTTCCTTCAACCGCTGAAAACTTTGTTCAGTGCATAAAGGAACATTTGCAATTTCAGTCACATGACCAGCCACACTTTTAAAAATGAAAATGTAATTAGATCAGATGAAAGGCCTTTTTGCTCACCAAAAATAAACGTGGTTGAACCTTTGCATCAAATGAACCATAATGATAGGGGCAACAAGGTAGAGACAACAACACATCACTCAAAGCAGCCACAACGGTCAGCGAGAGTGATTGAGTCTGTTTTTACATAACAGTGACATTGAACAGTCTTCATTCAAAGACCTTCTTTCCCTTTGTGCTGTTGTCTGTGTCCAATTATGTCTGTACCATGCTGTGTTGCTGCCATGCTGTGTTGTCATGTGTTGCTACCATGCTGTGTTACTACCATGCTGTGTTGCTGCCATGCTGTGTTGCTGCCATGCTGTGTTGCTACCATGCTGTGTTACTACCATGCTGTGTTGCTTCCATGCTGTGTTGCTACCATGCTGTGTTACTACCATGCTGTGCTGATACCATGCTGTGCTGCTACCATGCTGTGTTACTACCATGCTGTGTTGCTGCCATGCTGTGTTGCTGCCATGCTGTGTTGCTACCATGCTGTGTTACTACCATGCTGTGCTGCTACCATGCTGTGTTACTACCATGCTGTGCTGCTACCATGCTGTGTTACTACCATGCTGTGCTGCTACCATGCTGTGCTGCTACCATGCTGTGTTGCTACCATGCTGTGTTGCTACCATGCTGTGTTGCTGCCATGCTGTGTTGCTACCATGCTGTGTTGCTACCATGCTGTGTTACTACCATGCTGTGCTGCTACCATGCTGTGTTACTACCATGCTGTGCTGCTACCATGCTGTGTTGCTACCATGCTGTGTTACTACCATGCTGTGTTGCTACCATGCTGTGTTGCTGCCATGCTGTGTTGCTACCATGCTGTGTTGCTACCATGCTGTGTTGCTGCCATGCTGTGTTGCTACCATGCTGTGTTACTACCATACTGTGTTGCTACCATGCTGTGTTGCTATCATGCTGTGTTGCTACCATGCTGTGTTGCTACCATGCTGTGTTGCTACCATGCTGTGTTACTACCATGCTGTGTTGCTACCATGCTGTGTTGCTACCATGCTGTGTTGTTACCATGCTGTGTTACTACCATGCTGTGTTGCTACCATGCTGTGTTATTACCATGCTGTGTTGCTACCATGCTGTGTTGCTACCATGCTGTGTTGCTACCATGCTGTGTTACTACCATGCTGTGTTGTCATGTGTTGCTACCATGCTGTGCTGCTACCATGCTGTGTTGCTACCATGCTGTGTTACTACCATGCTTTGTTGCTACCATGCTGTGATGCTACCATGCTGTGTTGCTACCATGCTGTTGTCATGTGTTGCTACCATGCTGTGTTGCTACCATGCTGTGTTGTCATGTGTTGCTACCATGCTGTGTTGCTACCATGCTGTGTTGCTACCATGCTGTGTTGCTACCATGTTGTGTTATTACCATGCTGTGTTGCTACCATGCTGTGTTGTCATGTGTTGCTACCATGCTGTGTTGTCATGTGATGCTACCATGCTGTGTTGCTACCATGTTGCTACCATGCTGTGTTGCTACCATCCTGTGCTGCTACCATGCTGTGTTGCTACCATTACATTTACATTTAAGTCATTTAGCTACCATGCTGTGTTGCTACCACGCTGTGTTGCTACCATGCTGTGTTGCTACCATGTTGTATTATTACCACGCTGTGTTGCTACCATGCTGTATTGCTACCATGCTGTGTTGTCATGTGTTGCTGCCATACTGTGTTGCTACCATGCTGTGTTGCTACCATGCTGTGTTGTAATGTGTTGCTGCCATGCTGTGTTGCTACCATGCTGTGTTGCTACCATGCTGTGTTGTCATGTGTTGCTACCATGCTGTGTTGCTACCATGCTGTGTTGCTACCATGCTGTGTTGTCATGTGTTGCTGCCATGCTGTGTTGCTACCATGCTGTGTTGCTACCATGCTGTGCTGCTACCATGCTGTGTTGTCATGTGTTGCTACCATGCTGTGTTGCTACCATGCTGTGTTGCTACCATGCTGTGTTGCTACCATGCTGTGTTGTCATGTGTTGCTGCCTTGCTATGTTGTTGTCTTAGGTCTCACTTTATGTTGTGGTGTCGTGATGTGTGTTTTGTCCTATATTTTTATTTTATTTTTAAAAAATTGGCCAAGCCCCAGTCCCCACAGGAGGCCTATTGCCTTTTGGTAGGCCGTCATTGTAAATAATAATTTGTTCTTAACTGACTTGCCTAGTTAAATAAAAAAAATAAAAAATAAATAGAATCAGAAATGCTACTCTTTTGATATCCTATATCATCTCTGTTTGTAGATATTTTTCCATATTATGATTTATTTTTATTTAACTTTTTATTTAACTAATCAAGTCAGTTAGGAACACATTCCTATTTACGATGACGGCCTACCAAATGGCAAAAGGCCTCCTGGACGGGGGCTGGGATTAAAAATCTAAAAATATATATATATATTTATAAATATAGGACAAAACCCGGACGGCGCTGGGCCAATTGTGCGCCGCGCTATGGGACTCCCAATCACGGACAGTTGTGACACGGCCTGGAATCGAACCAGGGTCTGTTATGCCACTCGGGATGACTTGCATTATATTTTTTTGTAGAGAGTACATACCACAAAAATATGAATTGTAAAATCCTGTTCAGAATGCATGTTAATAAGGTGAAACTTTATCTTAACATTTTTTACATTTTGTTTTCAAACCCTTTTCCTCACAAATGTCAGGCTACATTTTCTCTGGAATATATTTTCAGTCAAAATATATCCAGAATAGTCAAGTATATGTAGACAATCTGTCTTTTGTCTTCATTTAAAAGTAGGCCAATGATCGAGGTTTTCCGCAATTTCAAATTCACCGTTATGAATGCCAGCGTTGCATAGCAACAAGGTTTTCAATGGTCTGATGTAATTAATCAGACAATCTGTGAAACTACAGGGCTTTCAGAAAGTATTCATACCCCTTGTAGCTACAGGGCTTTCAGAAAGTATTCATACCCCTTGTAGCTACAGGGCTTTCAGAAGGTATTCAAACCCCTTGTAGCTACAGGGCTTTCAGAAGGTATTCAAACCCCTTGTAGCTACAGGGCTTTCAGAAGGTATTCAAACCCCTTGTAGCTACAGGGCTTTCAGAAAGTATTCAAACCCCTTGTAGCTACAGGGCTTTCAGAAGGTATTCAAACCCCTTGTAGCTACAGGGCTTTCAGAAGGTATTCAAACCCCTTGTAGCTACAGGGCTTTCAGAAGGTATTCAAACCCCTTGTAGCTACAGGGCTTTCAGAAGGTATTCAAACCCCTTGTAGCTACAGGGCTTTCAGAAGGTATTCAAACCCCTTGTAGCTACAGGGCTTTCAGAAGGTATTCAAACCCCTTGTAGCTACAGGGCTTTCAGAAGGTATTCAGAAGGGCTTTCAGAAGGTATTCAAACCCCTTGTAGCTACAGGGCTTTCAGAAGGTATTCAAACCCCTTGTAGCTACAGGGCTTTCAGAAAGGTATTCAAACCCCTTGTAGCTACAGGGCTTTCAGAAGGTATTCATACCCCTTGTAGCTACAGGGCTCAGAAGGTATTCAAACCCCTTGTAGAAGGTATTCAACCCCTTGTACAGCAGAAAGTATTCACAGGGCTTTCAGAAAGTATTCAAACCCCTTGTAGCTACAGGGCTTTCAGAAGGTATTCAAACCCCTTGTAGCTACAGGGCTTTCAGAAGGTATTCAAACCCCTTGTAACTACAGGGCTTTCAGAAGGTATTCAAACCCCTTGACTTATTCCACATTTAGTTGTTTTACAGCTTGAATTAAAAAAATTATTACATTGATTGTTTCTCACCCATCTACATACAATACCCCACAACGACAAAGTGGAAACATACTTTTTTACAAATGTATTAAAAATTAAATACGGAAATATCTTATTTACATCTAAAATATCTTATTTACTTAAGTATTTACACCCCTGAGTCAAAACATGTTTTAGAATCACCTTTGGCAGTGATTACATCTGTGAGTCTTTCTGGGTAAGTCTCTAAGAGCTTTGAATAGCTGGATTGTAGTCGCAGATGATTCTTGTTAAAATTCTTCAAACTCTGTCAAGTTGGTTGTTGATCATTGCTAGACAGCCATTTTCATGTCTTGCCATAGATTTTCAAGCTGATTTAAAGTCAAAACTGTAACTCGGGCCACTCAGGAACATTCACTGTCTTCTTGGTAAACAACTCCAGTGTATATTTGGCCTTGTGTTTTAGGTTATTGTCCTGCTGAAAGGTGAATTCATCTCCCAGTGTGGAAAGCAGACTGAACCAGATTTTCCTCTAGGATTTTGCATATGCTTCACTACATTCAGTTATCTGGCAACGGAGTTAGAAACCTGTATCTTTGTAGTGACTGGGTATATTGATACACCATCTAAAAGTGTCATCAATAACTTCACACTGTGCTCAAAGGGATATTCAATGTCTGCTGTAAAATAAAATAGCCATCTACAATAGATGACCTTCTTTGTAAAGCTCAGAACAGGCAGGAGGGTTCGGAGTCAGGACAGGCAAGGGTCAAAACCAGGAGGACTAGAAACAGAGACTGGGGGAGGGGGGGGGATAGGAGGAAGGATAAATGCTGATTGACTTGGCAAACAAACACAGGGATAAATACACTGGTTCAGAGAGACAGGAAACACAGGGATAAATACACTGGCACAGAGAGACAGGAAACACAGGGATAAATACACTGGCACAGAGAGACAGGAAACACAGGGATAAATACACTGGCACAGAGAGACAGGAAACACAGGGATAAATACACTGGTACAGAGAGACAGGAAACACAGGGATAAATACACTGGTACAGAGAGACAGGAAACACAGGGATAAATACACTGGTACAGAGAGACAGGAAACACAGGGATAAATACACTGGTACAGAGAGACAGGAAACACAGGGATAAATACACTGGCACAGAGAGACAGGAAACACAGGGATAAATACACTGGCACAGAGAGACAGGAAACACAGGGATAAATACACTGGTACAGAGAGACAGGAAACACAGGGATAAATACACTGGTACAGAGAGACAGGAAACACAGGGATAAATACACTGACACAGAGAGACAGGAAACACAGGGATAAATACACTGGGGAAAACAAAATGAACCGGCACAGAGAGACAGGAAACACAGGGATAAATACACTGACACAGAGAGACAGGAAACACAGGGATAAATACACTGGTACAGAGAGACAGGAAACACAGGGATAAATACACTGGTATAGAGAGACAGGAAACACAGGGATAAATACACTGGTACAGAGAGACAGGAAACACAGGGATAAATACACTGGCACAGAGAGACAGGAAACACAGGGATAAATACACTGGTACAGAGAGACAGGAAACACAGGGATAAATACACTGGTACAGAGAGACAGGAAACACAGGGATAAATACACTGGTACAGAGAGACAGGAAACACAGGGATAAATACACTGGTACAGAGAGACAGGAAACACAGGGATAAATACACTGGTACAGAGAGACAGGAAACACAGGGATAAATACACTGGTACAGAGAGACAGGAAACACAGGGATAAATACACTGGTACAGAGAGACAGGAAACACAGGGATAAATACACTGGCACAGAGAAACACGAAACACAGGGATAAATACACTGGTACAGAGAGACAGGAAACACAGGGATAAATACACTGGTACAGAGAGACAGGAAACACAGGGATAAATACACTGGCACAGAGAGACAGGAAACACAGGGATAAATACACTGGTACAGAGAGACAGGAAACACAGGGATAAATACACTGGCACAGAGAGACAGGAAACACAGGGATAAATACACTGGCACAGAGAGACAGGAAACACAGGGATAAATACACTGGCACAGAGAGACAGGAAACACAGGGATAAATACACTGGTATAGAGAGACAGGAAACACAGGGATAAATACACTGGCACAGAGAGACAGGAAACACAGGGATAAATACACTGGCACAGAGAGACAGGAAACACAGGGATAAATACACTGGTACAGAGAGACAGGAAACACAGGGATAAATACACTGGTACAGAGAGACAGGAAACACAGGGATAAATACACTGGCACAGAGAGACAGGAAACACAGGGATAAATACACTGGCACAGAGAGACAGGAAACACAGGGATAAATACACTGGTACAGAGAGACAGGAAACACAGGGATAAATACACTGGTACAGAGAGACAGGAAACACAGGGATAAATACACTGGCACAGAGAGACAGGAAACACAGGGATAAATACACTGGCACAGAGAGACAGGAAACACAGGGATAAATACACTGGTATAGAGAGACAGGAAACACAGGGATAAATACACTGGCACAGAGAGACAGGAAACACAGGGATAAATACACTGACACAGAGAGACAGGAAAAACAGGGATAAATACACTGGTATAGAGAGACAGGAAACACAGGGATAAATACACTGGTATAGAGAGACAGGAAACACAGGGATAAATACACTGGCACAGAGAGACATTGAACGCCATTGAACGCTTGACCTTATTCACGGTGTCTCTCGCAATAAAAGGTGCTGGAATTACGAGGGAATTAAGTCAAGATCACAACAGGCCATATTTGTAGACACACCTTTGTTTGCTTTGATCTCCCCTCCCAACGAATAGCAGGTGAATAGCCGGTGAATAGCGGGTGAATAGCAGGTGAATAGCGGGTGAATAGCCGGTGAATAGCAGGTGAATAGCGGGTGAATAGCAGGTGAATAGCAGGTGAAATGAATAGCAGGTGAATTTAGATTTACAGATTTACAGATAGATGGACACAATATGAACACAACGTATAAAGATAAAAGTGGAACAAATAAGGATGTAATTATATGAAGAAAATACACCACTTTCTTCACCAGGTGAATAGCCGGTGAATAGCAGGTGAATAGCCGGTGAATAGCGGGTGAATAGCAGGTGAATAGCGGGTGAATAGCCGGTGAATAGCAGGTGAATAGCGGGTGAATAGCAGGTGAATAGCAGGTGAATAGCGGGTGAATAGCGGGTGAATAGCAGGTGAATAGCCGGTGAATAGCGGGTGAATAGCAGGTGAATAGCGGGTGAATAGCAGGTGAATAGCGGGTGAATAGCGGGTGAATAGCAGGTGAATAGCAGGTGAATAGCGGGTGAATAGCCGGTGAATAGCGGGTGAATAGCGGGTGAATAGCAGGTGAATAGCGGGTGAATAGCGGGTGAATAGCGGGTGAATAGCGGGTGAATAGCAGGTGAATAGCGGGTGAATAGCAGGTGAATAGCCGGTGAATAGCGGGTGAATAGCCGGTGAATAGCGGGTGAATAGCGGGTGAATAGCGGGTGAATAGCGGGTGAATAGCCGGTGAATAGCGGGTGAATAGCCGGTGAATAGCGGGTGAATAGCGGTGAATAGCGGGTGAATAGCGGGTGAATAGCGGGTGAATAGCGGGTGAATAGCAGGTGAATAGCCGGTGAATAGCGGGTGAATAGCAGGTGAATAGCCGGTGAATAGCGGGTGAATAGCCGGTGAATAGCAGGTGAATAGCCGGTGAATAGCGAATAGCAGTGAATAGCGGGTGAATAGCGGGTGAATAGCGGGTGAATAGCCGGTGAATAGCGGGTGAATAGCCGGTGAATAGCGGGTGAATAGCGGGTGAATAGCGGGTGAATAGCGGTGAATAGCCGGTGAATAGCGGGTGAATAGCCGGGTGAATAGCGGGTGAATAGCGGGTGAATAGCGGGTGAATAGCGGGTGAATAGCGGGTGAATAGCGGGTGAATAGCCAGTGAATAGCAGGTAAATAGCCGGTGAATGGCGGTGAATAGCCGGTGAATAGCGGTGAATAGCGTGAATAGCCGGTGAATAGCAGGTAAATAGCGGGTGAATAGCAGGTGAATAGCGGTGAATAGCGGTGAATAGCGGGTGAATAGCAGGTGAATAGCGGGTGAATAGCGGGTGAATAGCGGGTGAATAGCGGTTGAATAGCAGGTGAATAGCAGGTGAATAGCGGGTGAATAGCCGGTGAATAGCAGGTAAATAGCATGCTGTTCTCATGCTTAAGTTCTAGCTCAGAATACACAAAGAGAGAAAAGAGAAGAAAAAAAATTGAAGGTCCATTTACATGTGTTCAACTCCAACCGGGAATCCCCCCCCCCCTTATGAGAATAGGGGATAGAGAATAGAGTGCTATTTGAGATGCAGACAGAAGGGTTCCTGAACTCTCAGCATTTGGAATTCAACCAAGATCAACAACACAGAAATGTTTCATGTGACCTACAGCTTCCAGAGCAGTAGGAGAGGAGAGGAAAGGAGAGAGTAGGGGAGATGGAGATGGGGAGGAGAGAAGGGGAGATGGGGAGGAGAGAAGGGGAGATGGAGAGGAGGGGGAGGAGAGAAGGGGAGATAGGGAGGAGAGAAGGGGAGATGGAGAGGAGGGAGGCGAGAAGGGGAGATGGGAGGAGAGAAGGGAGATGGGGAGGAGAGAAGGGGAGATGGAGAGGGGGAGGAGAGAAGGGGAGATGGAGAGGAGAGGAGGAGAGAGGGGGAGAGGGGAGGAGAGAAGGGGAGATGGAGAGGAGGGAGGAGGGAGGAGAGAAGGGGAGGATGGAGAGGGGGAGATGGGAGGAAGAAGGGGGAGAGGGGAGAGGGAGGGAGGAGAGAAGGGGAGATGGAGATGAGGAGGAGGAGAGAAGAAGGGGAGATGGAGATGAGGAGGAGGGGAGGGAGAAGGGGAGATGGAGATGAGGGAGAGGGAGGAGAGAAGGGGAGATGGAGATGAGGAGGAGGAGGAGAGAAGGGGAGATGGAGATGAGGGGGGGGAGGGAGGAGAGAAGGGGAGATGGAGATGAGGGAGGAGGAGAGAGAAGGGGAGATGGAGATGAGGGAGGGAGAAGGAGGAGATGGAGGGAGATGGGAGGAGATGGAGGAGGGAGGAGAGAAGGGGAGATGGAGAGGAGGGGAGGAGGAGAGAAGGGAGATGGAGATGAGGGAGGAGAGAAGGGGAGATGGAGATGAGGGAGGAGAGAAGGGGAGATGGAGAGGAGGGGAGGGAGGAGAGAAGGGGAGATGGAGATGAGGGAGGAGAGAAGGGGAGATGGAGAGGAGGGGAGGGAGGAGAGAAGGGGAGATGGAGAGGAGGGAGAGGGAGGAGAGAAGGGAGATGGAGAGGAGGGAGAGGGAGGAGAGAAGGGGAGATGGAGAGGAGGGAGAGGGAGGAGAGAAGGGGAGATGGAGAGAGGAGGAGGGAGGAGAGAAGGGAGATGGAGAGGAGGGAGAGGGAGGAGAGAAGGGGAGATGGAGATGAGGGGAGGGGAGGGAGGAGAGAAGGGGAGATGGAGATGAGGGAGAGGGAGGAGAGAAGGGAGATGGAGAGAGGGGAGAGGGGGAGAGGGAGATGGAGAGATGGAGAGAGGGAGGGGAGGAGAGAAGGGAGATGGAGAGGAGGGGAGGGAGAGGGGAGATGGAGGAGGGAGGGAGGAGGGGAGATGGAGATGGAGGGAGAGGGGGGAGAAGGGGAGATGGAGAGGAGGGAGAGAGAAGGGGAGATGGAGATGAGGGAGAGGAGGAGAGAAGGGGAGATGGAGATGGAGAGGAGGAGGGAGAGAAGGGGAGATGGAGAGAGGAGAGGAGGAGTAGGGGAGATGGAGAGAGGGAGGAGAGAGGGGAGATGGAGAGGAGGGGAGATGGAGAGAGGAGAGGGTGAGGGGAGATGGAGAGGAGGGAGGAGAGTAGGGGAGATGGAGAGGAGGGAGAGGGAGAAGGGGAGATGGAGATGAGGAGGAGGGAGGAGAGAGGGGAGATGGAGGGAGGAGGAGAGAAGGGGAGATGGAGAGAGGGGAGGGAGGAGAGAAGGGGAGATGGAGATGAGGGAGGAGAGAAGGGAGATGGAGATGAGGGAGGAGAGAAGGGGAGATGGGAGATGAGGGAGGAGAGAAGGGGAGATGGAGAGGAGAGAGGGAGGGGAGGAGAGAAGGGGAGATGGAGATGAGGAGGAGAGAAGGGGAGATGGAGATGAGGGAGGGAGAAGGGGAGATGGAGAGGAGGAGAGGGGTGTAGGGAGATGGAGAGGAGGGGGAGAGATG
Source organism: Oncorhynchus keta (assembly GCF_023373465.1). NCBI lineage: Eukaryota > Metazoa > Chordata > Actinopteri > Salmoniformes > Salmonidae > Oncorhynchus > Oncorhynchus keta. The sequence continues at coordinate 1,222,215 of NC_068454.1, read as the reverse complement.
GGGAGATGGAGAGAGGAGGGAGATGGAGAGAGGAGAGGGAGAGGGAGAGAGGAGGAGGGAAGGGGAGATGGAGAGGAGGGAGAGGGGAGGGGAGATGGAGAGAGATGGAGATGGAGATGAGATGGAGAGAGGATGGGTAGATGGAGAGGAGAGAGGAGGGAGTAGAGGGGAGATGGAGAGAGGAGAGGGGTGTAGAAAAGGAGATGGGAGAGGAGGAGGAGAGAAGGGGAGATGGAGATGAGGAGGAGGAGAGAAGGGGAGATGGAGAGGAGGGAGGAAGGGAGGGAGGAGAGAGGGAGATGGAGAGAGGGAGGAGGAGGAGAGAAGGAGATGGAGATGGAGAGGAGGGGAGATGGAGAGAGGGAGAAGGGGAGAGATGGAGGGGAGGAGGAGAGAAGGGGAGATGGAGAGAGGAGAGGACAGAAGGGGAGATGGAGAGGAGGAGGGACAGAAGGGGAGATGGAGAGGAGGGGGTGGAGGGGAGGGGAGGAGAGAAGGGGAGATGGAGAGGAGGGGAGGGAGGAGAAGGGGAGATGGAGAGGAGGAGGGAGGAGAGAAGGGGAGATGGAGAGGAGGGAGAGGGAAGGGAGATGGAGAGGAGGGAGGAGGGGGGAGATGGAGAGGAGGGAGAGGGAGGAGAGAAGGGGAGATGGAGAGAGGAGAGGGGTGTAGGGGAGATGGAGAGAGGAGAGGGGTGTAGGGGAGATGGAGAGAGGAGAGGGGTGTAGGGGAGATGGAGAGAGGAGAGGGGTGTAGGGGAGATGGAGGGGAGAGAGACGTGGAGAGGGTTGACCTGCTGTATTTTCAGGGCTCAGTTCTCTGGGGCTCACCAGGAACGATGGCTGAGAGCATGACTTGGAGGCTGCTGTAAAGTGTGTGTATGCATGTGTGTGTGTGTGTGTGTGTCTTTGCCCGTGTGCATGTGTGTGTGGCAATGAGGTGCGACAGATTTAGAGGACACTTTGGTCTAAAGGGTGGCAGCTCTAGAAAAGTAATTATTGAAATGTGGGGGCTATAGGTCTTCATCCCAAGTGGGATCCTATTAACCAATATAATGCATTACTTTTAACCAGCCGGGGTCTCTGGGGGTCTCTGCTCCAGGTTTGAGTGAAATGGTGAATGGTGAATGCTTCCCAGAGAGTTGTGAAGTGGTAGTGTAGTTTAGGTGTAGTAGTGGTCAAGGTGTGAGAGAGAGAGAGACCATATTGAGACCAAAGCTGACAGGTCTGAGACTGCCTGGGTCAGAGACTGTCCGGGTCAGAGACTGCCTGGGTCAGAGACTGTCTATGTCAGAGACTGTCCGGGTCAGAGACTGCCTGGGTCAGAGACTGTCTATGTCAGAGACTGTCCGGGTCAGAGACTGCCTGGGTCAGAGACTGTCTATGTCAGAGACTGTCCGGGTCAGAGACTGCCTGGGACAGAGACTGCCTGGGTCAGAGAATGCCTGGGTCAGAGACTGCCTGGGTCTGAGACTGCTGGGGCAGAGACTGCCTGGGTCAGAGACTGCCTGGGACAGAGACTGCTTGGGTCTGAGACTGCCTGGGTCAGAGACTGCCTGGGACAGAGACTGCCTGGGTCAGAGACTGCCTGGGACAGAGACTGCCTGGGTCAGAGACTGCCTGGGTCAGAGACTGCCTGGGACAGAGACTGCCTGGGTCAGAGACTGCCTGGGTCAGAGATTGCCTGGGTCAGAGATTGCCTGGGTCAGAGACTGCCTGGGTCAGAGACTGTCTGTGTCAGAGACTGCCTGGGTCAGAGACTGTCCGGGTCAGAGACTGCCTGGGTCAGAGACTGCCTGGGACAGAGACTGCCTGGGTCAGAGACTGCCTGGGTCAGAGACTGCCTGGGGCAGAGACTGCCTGGGTCAGAGACTGCCTGGGACAGAGACTGCCTGGGTCAGAGACTGCCTGGGTCAGAGACTGCCTGGGTCAGAGACTGCCTGGGTCAGAGACTGCCTGGGTCAGAGATTGCCTGGGTCAGAGACTGCCTGGGTCAGAGACTGCCTGGGTCAGAGATTGCCTGGGTCAGAGACTGCCTGGGTCAGAGACTGCCTGGGTCAGAGACTGCCTGGGACAGAGACTGCCTGGGTCAGAGACTGCCTGGGACAGAGACTGCCTGGGTCAGAGACTGCCTGGGTCAGAGACTGTCTGGGTCAGAGACTGCCTGGGACAGAGACTGCCTGGGTCAGAGACTGCCTGGGTCAGAGACTGCCTGGGACAGAGACTGCCTGGGTCAGAGACTGCCTGGGTCAGAGACTGCCTGGGTCAGAGACTGCCTGGGTCAGAGACTGCCTGGGACAGAGACTGCCTGGGACAGAGACTGCCTGGGTCAGAGACTGCCTGGGTCAGAGACTGCCTGGGTCAGAGACTGCCTGGGTCAGAGACTGCCTGGGACAGAGACTGCCTGGGTCAGAGACTGCCTGGGTCAGAGACTGCCTGGGACAGAGACTGCCTGGGTCAGAGACTGCCTGGGTCTGTACCTCAACAGTGTGTCGGTCATGGAGCTGTCTGAAGTGGAAGAGAACACAAAGACTGAAAACAGGAAACTGCCTCTGTTGATGAAAACAACCTTAATAATGCCGAGTTATAAACTTTGACTTCTGAATAACCCTTAAAAATCTCTCCACAAACAAGAACTATAACTATACTGTAATGTTGTTATTGAATATTCCCCCTCCTATTACAATAATATCTTCAATTATTAGATCAATAATGATCAATTAGATGTGATGTGAAGATTTAGATTTTTATAAATATTATTTAAGTCAAGCCAGGAGTTAAATTGGATTATAAAACCTAAAAAGGTCAATAGATAATGATACAGGAATCAATTCTATGTGATTATGTCAGTTACATTCATATTAGTTATATACAGTAAAAAAAATAAAAAAAAATGCACTAGGGTTTATAAGATTAAAAACCCAGACTGGCTGTCGCCGTGGTGATGGTATCATTACAGTTGATTTAGAGCAGACGATGGCTGGCCGTTAAAAAGGCCCACTCTGTGATTTTCATGGCCCGGCAATTAATCACGACACATAACAAGAGCAACAAGAGAAAGAGAGAACACATTTGAAAGTACTAAGGAAAAGCATTTATTTAATGCTATGTATGGTACATATTGTACAGTATATATATGGTACATATTGTACAGTATATATATATATATATATATATATATATATGGTACATATTGTACAGCATATATATATATATATGGTACATATTGTACAGTATATATATGTATGGTACATATTGTACAGTATATATATATATGGTACATATTGTACAGCATATATATATATATAAAAACTGTACAATATGTACCATATATATATACTGTACAATATGTACCATACATATATATATACTGTACAATATGTACCATATATATGGTACATATTGTACAGTATATATATATATGGTACAATATATATACAATACATGGTACATATTTTACAGTATATATATATATATATATGTCACATATTGTACAGTATATATATATGGTACATATTGTACAGTATATATATATATATATATGGTACATATTGTACAGTATATATATATATGGTACATATTGTACAGTATATATGTATGGTACATATTGTACAGTATATATATATATATATATATATATATATATATATATATATATATATATATATATATATAGTACAGGAGCAGAACTATGCTTTAGAAAGTCAGGGGAGTATAAAACATGCTCCAGCTGTACGCCTGCAGTGTACACACAAAGGTTTCCCCGTGCCAGAAGAAAGCACAGAAAAGGATTGTGGGTTGTGAATTCTGCCAGTAAGTAGGTAGTGTATAATATTAAAAGGTGTAGTCCCTGGAGAAGGTACAGCTTCTCCTCAGAAGTAAATATGTGTATCAGACAGTTTTTACCCATGTCTGCATGATTTGACCTCATGCAGTGTGAGGGAGAGAACTGGCGCCCGGCAGCAGCCACCCAGGCTCCTCTGAGGGCCTGCCCCTTCAGTGTAGTGACAACAGACAGGGAACACACACACACACACACACACACACACACACACACACACACACACACACACACACACACACACACACACACACACACACACACACACACACACACACACACACACCACCGAGGATGAGGTCAGTCTAGGATAATAAAGTCTCTCTCTCTAATCACTTCCAGGTCAAATAATAAGGTGTCCAATCAGAAATGCATATTTTTCCACCAATGTTCATTATGTAGATAATGCTCTAAGAAATCCAACGGTCCTCATGTCTCTATGATAATCCATTAATCCATATTTTTTACCCTTGTAGGATGGAGTTAACCCTTGTAGGATGGAGTATTTACCCTTGTAGGATGGAGTTTTTACCCTTGTAGGATGGAGTTTTTACCCTTGTAGGATGGAGTTTTGACCCTTGTAGGATGGCAAGAACTGGACGAAGAGCGAAAAGGTTGTCAAAAATAAGGAAAAATATACATCTAGACTGGATACAGTGCTAGACGGAAGGTTACCTGACAGACACAGCATCACGTCACCTAGACTGGATACAGTGTGAGAATGAAGGCTACCTCTCACTTTCTGTTGAACTCGTATGGTTTCTTCTTGAATTCGCAGGCCATAAAATAACATTGAGGTAAGATATATATCGATTTTGAGACATTATGTTTTAGTATACGCTTTTCATACTACTGCGAAACTCCTGTTATTTTCCAAAGATTTCTCACAAAACAAAACAAGCGTATATATGAAAAGCACTGAGTGTACCGCAAGCTTTTTATTTTCCAAACCTTTTACTTTTAATTCAGCTTGTGTCATGTTAGTTTTACGTGTGTTGGTGTGTTTGGACCCCAGGAAGAGTAGCTGCTGCCTTGGCAGGAACTAATGGGGATCCATAATAAACCCCAGGAAGAGTAGCTGCTGCCTCGGCAGGAACTAATGGGGATCCATAATAAACCCCAGGAAGAGTAGCTGCTGCCTTGGGCAGGAACTAATGGGGATCCATAATAAACCCCAGGAAGAGGAGCTGCTACCTTGGCAACAGGAACTAATGGGGATCCATAATAAACCCCAGGAAGAGTAGCTGCTGCCTTGGCAGGAAATAATGGGGATCCATAATAAACCCCAGGAAGGGTAGCTGCTGCCTTGGCAGGAACTAATGGGGATCCATAATAAACCCCAGGAAGAGAAGCTGCTGCCTTGGCAGGAACTAATGGGGATCCATAATAAACCCCAGGAAGAGTAGCTGCTGCCTTGGCAGGAACTAATGGGGATCCATAATAAACACCAGGAAGAATAGCTGCTTCCTTGGCAGGAACTAATGGGGATCCATAATAAACCCCAGGAAGGGTAGCTGCTGCCTTGGCAGGAACTAATGGGGATCCATAATAAACCCCAGGAAGAGTAGCTGCTGCCTTGGCAGGAACTAATGGGGATCCATAATAAACCCCAGGAAGGGTAGCTGCTGCCTTGGCAGGAACTAATGGGGATCCATAATAAACCCCAGGAAGAGTAGCTGCTGCCTTGGCAGGAACTAATGGGGATCCATAATAAACCCCAGGAAGGGTAGCTGCTGCCTTGGCAGGAACTAATGGGGATCCATAATAAACCACAGGAAGAGTAGCTGCTGCCTTGGCAGGAACTAATGGGGATCCATAATAAACCACAGGAAGAGTAGCTGCTGCCTTGGCAGGAACTAATGGGGATCCATAATAAACCACAGGAAGAGTAGCTGCTGCCTTGACAGGAACTAATGGGGATCCATAATAAACCCCAGGAAGAGTAGCTGCTGCCTTGACAGGAACTAATGGGGATCCATAATAAACCCCAGGAAGAGTAGCTGCTGCCTTGGCAGGAACTAATGGGGATCCATAATAAACCCCAGGAAGAGTAGCTGCTTCCTTGGCAGGAACTAATGGGGATCCATAATAAACCCCAGGAAGAGTAGCTGCTGCCTTGGCAACAGGAACTAATGGGGATCCATAATAAACCCAAGGAAGAGTAGCTGTTGCCTTGGCAGGAACTAATGGGGATCCATAATAAACCCCAGGAAGGGTAGCTGTTGCCTTGGCAGGAACTAATGGGGATCCATAATAAACCCCAGGAAGAGTAGCTGCTTCCTTGGCAGGAACTAATGGGGATCCATAATAAACCCCAGGAAGAGTAGCTGCTGCCTTGGCAACAGGAACTAATGGGGATCCATAATAAACCCAAGGAAGAGTAGCTGCTGCCTTGGCAGGAACTAATGGGGATCCATAATAAACCCCAGGAATTAGAAGCTTTCATCACCTCTTGAAGAGCATAGCCAGAACTACACTCCTCCTCCTTTTCATATATAACATACATAACCCCTCCCCCTTTTCATGCATAACATACATAACCCCTCCTCCTTCTATGCATAACTCCTCCTTCTCATGCATAACATATGTTCAAAACAGAACTACAACTTTCTGTTTTTCTAGCTTCAGTCCAACCCACACACAAACTTTCAGGAGACAGGGAGAACAGTTGTCTGAACTAGTTTACTGAAACAAAGAAATAAAGATCTGAAACAGAAAGATCTGAAACAGAATGATCTGGAACAGAATGATCTGAAACAGAATGATCTGAAACAGAATGATCTGAAACAGAATGATCTGGAACAGAAAGATCTGAACCAGAATGATCTGAAACAGAATGATCTGAAACAGAATGATCTGAAACAGAATGATTTGAAACAGAATGATCTGAAACAGAATGATCTGGAACAGAATGATCTGAAACAGAATGATCTGAAACAGAATGATCTGAAACAGAAAGATCTGGAACAGAATGATCTGAAACAGAATGATCTGAAACAGAATGATCTGAAACAGAATGATCTGAAACAGAATGATCTGGAACAGAATGATCTGAAACAGAATGATCTGAAACAGAATGATCTGGAACAGAATGATCTGAAACAGAATGATCTGGAACAGAATGATCTGAAACAGAATGATTTGAAACAGAATGATCTGAAACAGAATGATCTGGAACAGAATGATCTGAAACAGAATGATCTGAAACAGAATGATCTGAAACAGAATGATTTGAAACAGAATGCTCTGAAACAGAATGATCTGGAACAGAATGATCTGAAACAGAATGATCTGAAACAGAATGATCTGAAACAGAATGATCTGAAACAGAAAGATCTGAAACAGAATGATTTGAAACAGAATGATCTGAAACAGAATGATCTGGAACAGAATTATCTGAAACAGAATGATCTGAAACAGAATGATCTGGAACAGAATGATCTGGAACAGAATGATCTGAAACAGAATGATCTGAAACAGAATGATCTGGAACAGAAAGATCTGGAACAGAATGATCTGGAACAGAATGATCTGAAACAGAATGATCTGAAACAGAATGATCTGGAACAGAAAGATCTGGAACAGAATGATCTGGAACAGAATGATCTGAAACAGAAAGATCTGAAACAGAAAGATCTGGAACAGAATGATCCGCTGTGTCCCAAATGGCAACTTTATTTGTAAAAAATAATAACAATAATTTAACCAGGGAATTAATTAAGTTAATTAAGAATATATTCTTATTTACAATGACAGTGGGTTACCTGCCTTGTTCAGGAGCAGAATGACAGATTTGTACCTTGTCAGCTCGGGAATTTTATCCAGCAACCTTCAGTTACTGGTCCAACACTCTAACCACTAGGTTACCTGCCAGCCCTACACTCTAACCACTAGGTTACCTGCAACCCCTACACTCTAACCACTAGGCTACCTGCCAGCCCTACACTATTCCCTATATAGTGCACTACTATAGACCAGAGCCCTATTCCCAATATAGTGCACTACTTTAGACCAGAGCCCTATTCCCTATATAGTGCACTACATTAGACCAGAGCCCTATTCCCTATATAGTGCACTACTATAGACCAGAGCCCTATTCCCTATATAGTGCACTACTTTAGACCAGAGCCCTATTCCCTATATAGCACTACATTTGCACTACATTAGACCAGAGCCCTATATAGTGCACTACTTTAGACCAGAGCCCTATTCCCTATATAGTGCACTACATTAGACCAGAGCCCTATTCCCTATATAGTGCACTACATTAGACCAGAGCCCTATTCCCTATATAGTGCACTACATTAGACCAGAGCCCTATTTCCTATATATTGCACTACATTAGATCAAATCCCAAAATAATACACTATGCAGGGAATAGAGTCCCATTTAGGACACACCCTTACTCTCTGCATTACATGCTAGAGAGGAGGGAGGCGGTGTGTATTGATCAATCTTCTATTTGAATTCAAACCAAAAGCAGTCTGGTGCCGCGTACTAATCACCTCTTCATGTTATTACCTCCCATCATCATCAGGTGAGACTCGCTCCGCTCCGGTGACAGAGACCACGGGATGTGGCTCTTCTATTCTGTTAGCTTTGTTAAAGTGCCAGTGTCTTTGTTCATGACTTCACATTTTAATAAAGAGCTAAATTAAAACGCTGTAATGAGATGTTATCCCACTCCGCGGCAGCAGAGCCAGCCAGGGTGGGAGTTTGTGAGTGTAAAACATGGTGCTAATTAGCATTTCTGTGTGTGTGTGTGTGTGTGAGAGAGAGTGTGTGTGTGTGTGTGTGTGTGTGTGTGTGTGTGTGTGTGTGTGTGTGTGTGTGTGTGTGTGTGTGTGTGTGTGTGTGTGTGTGTGTGTGTGTGTGTGTGTGTGTGTGTGTGTGTGTGTGTGTGTGTGTGTGTGTGTGTGCACCCATCACCATCAGTAGAATGGTGTCATCAAGACAAGATATGTTTAGACAGATAATACTAAATGAATAAAACTCAGAGGCCTTTTCTTTCGGCTGCTGTGCTTCCATGCATGCAGAAAGCCTGTTCATATATAGACTATCCACGTCAGGAGATGTCAGGAGTTCATATAGACTATCCACGTCAGGAGATGTCAGGAGTTTATACAGACTATCCACGTCAGGAGATGTCAGGAGTTTATATAGACTATCCACGTCAGGAGATGTCAGGAGTTTATACAGACTATCCACGTCAGGAGATGTCAGGAGTTTATATAGACTATCCACGTCAGGAGATGTCAGGAGTTTATATAGACTATCCACGTCAGGAGATGTCAGGAGTTCATATAGACTATCCACGTCAGGAGTTTATATAGACTATCCACGTCAGGAGATGTCAGGAGTTTATATAGACTATCCACGTCAGGAGATGTCTGGAGTTCATATAGACTATCCACATCAGGAGATGTCAGGAGTTCATATAGACTATCCACGTCAGGAGATGTCAGGAGTTTATACAGACTATCCACGTCAGGAGATGTCAGGAGTTTATATAGACTATCCACGTCAGGAGATGTCAGGAGTTTATATAGACTATCCACGTCAGGAGATGTCAGGAGTTTATATAGACTATCCACGTCAGGAGATGTCAGGAGTTTATATAGACTATCCACGTCAGGAGATGTCAGGAGTTTATATAGACTATCCACGTCAGGAGATGTCAGGAGTTTATACAGACTATCCACGTCAGGAGATGTCAGGAGTTTATATAGACTATCCACATCAGGAGATGTCAGGAGTTCATATAGACTATCCACATCAGGAGATGTCAGGAGTTTATATAGACTATCCACATCAGGAGATGTCAGGAGTTTATATAGACTATCCACGTCAGGAGATGTCAGGAGTTTATATAGACTATCCACGTCAGGAGATGTCAGGAGTTTATCTAGACTATCCACGTCAGGAGATGTCTGGAGTTCATATAGACTATCCACATCAGGAGATGTCAGGAGTTTATATAGACTATCCACATCAGGAGATGTCAGGAGTTTATATAGACTATCCACGTCAGGAGATGTCAGGAGTTTATATAGACTATCCACGTCAGGAGATGTCAGGAGTTTATATAGACTATCCACGTCAGGAGATGTCAGGAGTTTATATAGACTATCCACGTCAGGAGATGTCAGGAGTTCATATAGACTATCCACGTCAGGAGATGTCAGGAGTTCGTATAGACTATCCACGTCAGGAGATGTCAGGAGATGTCTGGAGTTTATATAGACTATCCACATCAGGAGATGTCAGGAGTTCATATAGACTATCCACGTCAGGAGATGTCTGGAGTTTATATAGACTATCCACATCAGGAGATGTCAGGAGTTTATATAGACTATCCACGTCAGGAGATGTCAGGAGTTTATATAGACTATCCACATCAGGAGATGTCAGGAGTTTATATAGACTATCCACGTCAGGAGATGTCTGGAGTTTATATAGACTATCCACATCAGGAGATGTCAGGAGTTTATATAGACTATCCACGTCAGGAGATGTCAGGAGTTTATATAGACTATCCACGTCAGGAGATGTCAGGAGTTTATATAGACTATCCACATCAGGAGTTCATATAGACTATCCACGTCAGGAGTTCATATAGACTATCCACGTCAGGAGATGTCAGGAGTTTATATAGACTATCCACGTCAGGAGATGTCAGGAGTTTATATAGACTATCCACGTCAGGAGATGTCAGGAGATGTCTGGAGTTTATATAGACTATCCACATCAGGAGATGTCAGGAGTTTATATAGACTATCCACGTCAGGAGATGTCTGGAGTTTATATAGACTATCCACATCAGGAGATGTCAGGAGTTTATATAGACTATCCACGTCAGGAGATGTCAGGAGTTTATATAGACTATCCACATCAGGAGATGTCAGGAGTTTATATAGACTATCCACGTCAGGAGATGTCAGGAGTTTATATAGACTATCCACGTCAGGAGATGTCAGGAGTTCATATAGACTATCCACGTCAGGAGATGTCAGGAGTTTATATAGACTATCCACATCAGGAGATGTCAGGAGTTTATATAGACTATCCACGTCAGGAGATGTCAGGAGTTTATATAGACTATCCACATCAGGAGATGTCAGGAGTTCATATAGACTATCCACGTCAGGAGATGTCAGGAGTTTATATAGACTATCCACATCAGGAGATGTCAGGAGTTCATATAGACTATCCACATCAGGAGATGTCAGGAGTTTATATAGACTATCCACGTCAGGAGTTCATATAGACTATCCACGTCAGGAGATGTCAGGAGTTCATATAGACTATCCACGTCAGGAGATGTCAGGAGTTTATATAGACTATCCACATCAGGAGATGTCAGGAGTTTATATAGACTATCCACATCAGGAGATGTCAGGAGTTTATATAGACTATCCACGTCAGGAGATGTCAGGAGTTTATATAGACTATCCACATCAGGAGATGTCAGGAGTTTATATAGACTATCCACATCAGGAGATGTCAGGAGTTTATATAGACTATCCACATCAGGAGATGTCAGGAGTTCATATAGACTATCCACGTCAGGAGATGTCAGGAGTTTATATAGACTATCCACGTCAGGAGATGTCAGGAGTTCATATAGACTATCCACGTCAGGAGATGTCAGGAGTTTATATAGACTATCCACATCAGGAGATGTCAGGAGTTCATATAGACTATCCACGTCAGGAGATGTCAGGAGTTCATATAGACTATCCACGTCAGGAGATGTCAGGAGTTTATCTAGACTATCCACGTCAGGAGATGTCAGGAGTTCATATAGACTATCCACGTCAGGAGATGTCTGGAGTTTATATAGACTATCCACATCAGGAGATGTCAGGAGTTTATATAGACTATCCACGTCAGGAGATGTCAGGAGTTTATATAGACTATCCACATCAGGAGATGTCAGGAGTTTATATAGACTATCCACATCAGGAGATGTCAGGAGTTTATATAGACTATCCACGTCAGGAGATGTCAGGAGTTTATATAGACTATCCACATCAGGAGATGTCAGGAGTTTATATAGACTATCCACGTCAGGAGATGTCTGGAGTTTATATAGACTATCCACATCAGGAGATGTCAGGAGTTTATATAGACTATCCACGTCAGGAGATGTCAGGAGTTTATATAGACTATCCACGTCAGGAGATGTCAGGAGTTTATATAGACTATCCACATCAGGAGTTCATATAGACTATCACGTCAGGAGTTCATATAGACTATCCACGTCAGGAGATGTCAGGAGTTTATATAGACTATCCACGTCAGGAGATGTCAGGAGTTTATATAGACTATCCACGTCAGGAGATGTCAGGAGATGTCTGGAGTTTATATAGACTATCCACATCAGGAGATGTCAGGAGTTTATATAGACTATCCACGTCAGGAGATGTCTGGAGTTTATATAGACTATCCACATCAGGAGATGTCAGGAGTTTATATAGACTATCCACGTCAGGAGATGTCAGGAGTTTATATAGACTATCCACATCAGGAGATGTCAGGAGTTTATATAGACTATCCACGTCAGGAGATGTCAGGAGTTTATATAGACTATCCACGTCAGGAGATGTCAGGAGTTCATATAGACTATCCACGTCAGGAGATGTCAGGAGTTTATATAGACTATCCACATCAGGAGATGTCAGGAGTTTATATAGACTATCCACGTCAGGAGATGTCAGGAGTTTATATAGACTATCCACATCAGGAGATGTCAGGAGTTCATATAGACTATCCACGTCAGGAGATGTCAGGAGTTTATATAGACTATCCACATCAGGAGATGTCAGGAGTTCATATAGACTATCCACATCAGGAGATGTCAGGAGTTTATATAGACTATCCACATCAGGAGATGTCAGGAGTTTATATAGACTATCCACATCAGGAGATGTCAGGAGTTCATATAGACTATCCACGTCAGGAGATGTCAGGAGTTTATATAGACTATCCACGTCAGGAGATGTCAGGAGTTCATATAGACTATCCACGTCAGGAGTTCATATAGACTATCCACGTCAGGAGATGTCAGGAGTTCATATAGACTATCCACGTCAGGAGATGTCAGGAGTTCATATAGACTATCCACGTCAGGAGATGTCAGGAGTTCATATAGACTATCCACGTCAGGAGTTTATATAGACTATCCACGTCAGGAGATGTCAGGAGTTCATATAGACTATCCACGTCAGGAGATGTCAGGAGTTCATATAGACTATCCACGTCAGGAGATGTCAGGAGTTCATATAGACTATCCACGTCAGGAGATGTCAGGAGTTCATATAGACTATCCACGTCAGGAGATGTCAGGAGTTTATATAGACTATCCACGTCAGGAGATGTCAGGAGTTCATATAGACTATCCACGTCAGGAGTTCATATAGACTATCCACGTCAGGAGATGTCAGGAGTTTATATAGACTATCCACGTCAGGAGATGTCAGGAGTTTATATAGACTATCCACATCAGGAGATGTCAGGAGTTCATATAGACTATCCATGTCAGGAGTTTATATAGACTATCCACGTCAGGAGATGTCAGGAGTTTATATAGACTATCCACGTCAGGAGATGTCAGGAGTTCATATAGACTATCCACATCAGGAGATGTCAGGAGATGTCTGGAGTTTATATAGACTATCCACGTCAGGAGATGTCAGGAGTTTATATAGACTATCCACGTCAGGAGATGTCAGGAGTTCATATAGACTATCCACGTCAGGAGATGTCAGGAGTTTATATAGACTATCCACGTCAGGAGATGTCAGGAGTTTATATAGACTATCCACATCAGGAGATGTCAGGAGTTCATATAGACTATCCATGTCAGGAGTTTATATAGACTATCCACGTCAGGAGATGTCAGGAGTTTATATAGACTATCCACGTCAGGAGATGTCAGGAGTTCATATAGACTATCCACATCAGGAGATGTCAGGAGATGTCTGGAGTTTATATAGACTATCCACGTCAGGAGATGTCAGGAGTTTATATAGACTATCCACGTCAGGAGATGTCAGGAGTTTATATAGACTATCCACGTCAGGAGATGTCAGGAGTTCATATAGACTATCCACATCAGGAGATGTCAGGAGATGTCTGGAGTTTATATAGACTATCCACGTCAGGAGATGTCAGGAGTTTATATAGACTATCCACGTCAGGAGATGTCAGGAGTTCATATAGACTATCCACGTCAGGAGATGTCAGGAGTTTATATAGACTATCCACGTCAGGAGATGTCAGGAGTTTATATAGACTATCCACATCAGGAGATGTCAGGAGTTCATATAGACTATCCATGTCAGGAGTTTATATAGACTATCCACGTCAGGAGATGTCAGGAGTTTATATAGACTATCCACGTCAGGAGATGTCAGGAGTTTATATAGACTATCCACGTCAGGAGATGTCAGGAGTTTATATAGACTATCCACGTCAGGAGATGTCTGGAGTTTCCTCTGTAAAGTATAGTGACTTCTGTATCTGTGTTTCCATGCCTTGGATGGGAGAGATGGATGGTGGGTCTGGGGGTGGGGGGAGAGATGGATGGTGGGTCTGGGGGGTGGGGGGAGATGGATGGGGGGACTGGGGGAGAGATGGATGGTGGGTCTGGGGGGTGGGAGGGAGAGATGGATGGTGGGTCTGGGGGAGGGGCGGAGGAGAGATGGATGGTGGGTCTGGGGGAGGGGGAGATGGATGGTGGGTCTGGGGGTGGGGGGAGATGGATGGTGGGTCTGGGGGGGAGGGGCGGAGGAGAGATGGATGGTGGGTCTGGGGGAGGGGGCGGAGGAGAGATGGATGGTGGGTCTGGGGGAGAGATGGATGGTGGGTCTGGGGGGAGAGATGGATGGTGGGTCTGGGGGTGGTGGGGAGATGGATGGTGGGTCTGGGGGAGGGGCGGAGGAGTGATGGATGGTGGGTCTGGGGGGGGAGAGATGGATGGTGGGTCTGGGGGAGGGGCGGAGGAGAGATGGATGGTGGGTCTGGGGGTGGGAGATGGATGGTGGGTCTGGGAGGGGGTGGATGGTGGGTCTGGGAGGGGGTGGATGGTGGGTCTGGGGGGGTGGGAGATGGATGGTGGGTCTGGGAGGGGGTGGATGGTGGGTCTGGGGGAGACGGGGAGAGGTGGATGGTGGGTCGGGGGGGAGAGATGGATGGTGGGTCTGGGGGGAGAGATGGATGGTGGGTCTGGGGGGCGGAGATGGATGGTGGGTCTGGGGGGAGGGGTGGAGGAGAGATGGATGGTGGGTCTGGGGGAGGGGGTGGAGGAGAGATGGATGGTGGGTCTGGGGGCGGGGGCAAGATGGATGGTGGGTCTGGGGGGAGATGGATGGTGGGTCTGGGAGGGGGAGATGGATGGTGGGTCGGGGGGGTGATGGATGGTGGGTCTGGGGGTGGAGATGGATGGTGGGTCTGGGTGGGGGGATGGATGGTGGGTCTGGGGGAGACAGGGGAGAGGTGGATGGTGGGTCTGGGGGAGAGATGGATGGTGGGTCTGGGGGAGACGGGGAGAGGTGGATGGTGGGTCGGGGGGGAGAGATGGATGGTGGGTCTGGGGGGAGATGGATGGTGGGTCTGGGGGGGAGATGGATGGTGGGTCTGGGGGGAAAGATGGATGGTGGGTCTGGGGGGAGAGATGGATGGTGGGTCTGGGGGGGAGATGGATGGTGGTTCTGGGGGAGATGGATGGTGGGTCTGGGGGGGGATGGATGGTGGGTCTGGGGGGCGGGGGAAAGATGGATGGTGGGTCTGGGGAGGGGAGACGGATGGTGGGTCTGGGGGGGAGAAGGATGGTGGGTCTGGGGGATGGTGGGTCTGGGAGGGGGGTGGATGGTGGGTCTGGGGGGGTGGAGATGGAAGGTGGGTCTGGGGGAGAGATGGATGGTGGGTCTGGGGAGATGGATGGTGGTTCTGGGGGAGATGGATGGTGGGTCTGGGGGAGATGGATGGTGGGTCTGGGGGGGTGGATGGTGGCTCTGGGGGAGATGGATGGTGGAGAGATGGATGGTGGGTCTGGGGGGGGAGAGATGGATGGTTAGTCGTAGACGTGGTGCGATACAGGCTGAGGTTCTGTCTCTGCGCCAGAATTCATCAACTCAGCTGCCACGTTTTGCAGTCAAGCCCACACAAGAATCAAACAGCCATTTAGATGCAAGTTTACGGATCTCTCACTCTCTCTTGCTCAAGCTCTCTTTCTCTCTTTCAAGCTCTCTCTCTCTCTTTCAAGCTCTCTCTCTCTCTTTCAAGCTCTCTCTCTCTTTCAAGCTCTCTCTCTCTCTTTCAAGCTCTCTCTCTCTCTTTCAAGCTCTTTCTCTCTCTTTCAAGCTCTCTCTCTATCTTTCAAGCTCTCTCTCTCTTTCAAGCTCTCTCTCTCTTTCAAGCTCTCTCTCTTTCAAGCTCTCTCTCTCTCTCAAGCTCTCTCTCTCTCTTTCAAGCTCTCTCTCTCTCAAGCTCTCTCTCTCTCTTTCAAGCTCTCTCTCTTTCAAGCTCTCTCTCTCTTTCAAGCTCTCTCTCTTTCAAGCTCTCTCTCTCAAGCTCTCTCTCTCTCTGTCAAGCTCTCTCTCTCTCAAGCTCTCTCTCTCTTTCAACTGCTCTCTCTTTCAAGCTCTCTCTCTCTTTCAAGATCTCTCTCTCTTTCAAGTTCTCTCTCTCTTTCAAGCTCTCTCTCTCTTTCAAGCTCTCTCTCTCCCTTTCAAGCTCTCTCTCTTTCAAGCTCTCTCTCCCTTTCAAGCTCTCTCTCTCTTTCAAGCTCTCTCTCTCCCTTTCAAGCTCTCTCTCTCTCTTTCAAGCTCTCTCTCTCTCTTTCAAGCTCTCTCTCTCTTTCAAGCTCTCTCTCTCTTTCAAGCTCTCTCTCTCCCTTTCAAGCTCTCTCTCTCTTTCAAGCTCTCTCTCTCTCTTTCAAGTTCTCTCTCTCTTTCAAGCTCTCTCTCTCTTTCAAGCTCCCTCTCTTTCAAGCTCTCTCTCTCCCTTTCAAGCTCTCTCTCTCTCTCTCTCTCTTTCAAGCTCTCTTTCAAGCTCTCTCTCTCTCTTTCAAGCTCTCTCTCTCTTTGAAGCTCTCTCTCTCTTTCAAGCTCTCTCTTTCTTTCAAGCTCTCTCTCTCTTTCAAGCTCTCTCTCTCTTTCAAGCTCTCTCTCTTTCAAGCTCTCTCTCTCTCAAGCTCTCTCTCTCTTTCAAGCTCTCTCTCTCTTTCAAGCTCTCTTTCTTTCAAGCTCTCTCTCTCTTTCAAGCTCTCTCTCTCTCTTTCAAGCTCTCTCTGTCTCTTTCAAGCTCTCTCTCTCCCTTTCAAGCTCTCTCTCTCTTTCAAGCTCTCTCTCTCCCTTTCAAGCTCTCTTTCAAGCTCTCTCTCTCTTTCAAGCTCTCTCTCTCTCTTTCAAGCTCTCTCTTTCTTTCAAGCTCTCTCTCTCTTTCAAGCTCTCTCTCTCTTTCAAGCTCTCTCTATCTTTCAAGCTCTCTCTCTTTCAAGCTCTCTCTCTCTTTCAAGCTCTCTCTCTCTCAAGCTCTCTCTCTCTCTTTCAAGCTCTCTCTCTCTTTCAAGCTCTCTCTCTCTTTCAAGCTCTCTCTTTCTTTCAAGCTCTCTCTCTCTTTCAAGCTCTCTCTCTCTCTTTCAAGCTCTCTCTCTATCAAGCGCTCTCTCTCTCGATCTCATGCATCCTTAAGTTCACGGAACGTTCTGTGGTCTTCCGGTGACATTGTCAACAGTTCCCAATAATAATAATGACTGCAGCAGAGAAAGACTAATTTACACGAAGGATAAAGTGTGGATCTGTGGTGTGGTAATGGGAATATAGATCAGACTCATCTTGTTTTCCCCACCATATGAAAAGTGTTAGATTCAACTAATAAACCAACTCAGTGATATTCTTTAGGGAACAAATACTTTTTGTTGTTCTTGTAATATCAGGTGGAATTTAATATTTTTTTTTTGTTACTCTCATTTTAAGAATACAAAGATTTTACCGCAGCTAATAATGATTTAACTTAATCACAAACTGCTAAACATCCCCAGGGTGCTTATTCAGTTATTGATTAAATGATTGTGTCTGTGACTGTCTATTAGGATTAGGCTGTTTTATAGGTTGGTAGTGCAAGATAAAAGCAAATGTCTGGGTCTGTATCACAGAGCAGGAGTAGCTGATCTAGAATCAGTTTGGCCTTTTAGATCATAATGAATAAGATTACATGGCCAGATCTTGGGGGAGAGTGTGAAGGGGGAGAGAGAGGGAGAGAGCGAGAGCGAGAAGATAGAAGGGAAAGTCACAAACTACTGTTCATTGCCTCAGCTGGGTGTAAAGTCGCGAGTCAGGGGTTAGAATGTCAGGACCGTCAGGTACTAGAACACGGAACACTCCCAGGATTCTAGAGGTGAAGGAAGAAAGGAACCACGGAGATAGGAACCATAGAAGAAGAACACATATTTCTATCAAATAGAACCCTCCCAGACAGACTGAAGAATGTCAGCGTGGGTCTCAACTTTCCCAGATTATAGCTAGAACCATTATGGACACTGAGACAGTGCTCTGAACGAGTCCATGTATAACCTAACTGTAGAGGAGAGTGAAAAGGGCTGATTATTCAGTGCTACCTCTCATTACAATAGCAGCCTGTCAGCTAACAGGCTTCATATCACGTCTTTATATCTCAGTAATAAAGGGATAAACGGCGGTGGAGGGGGAGGTCCGTGTGATGAGGACATAAATATGGTAATGACCCCGTCTGCTCTGCAATCTGTGGAGATGAGACAAGGGAGCCCAGCTGACACATTTCATGAGGCGGCACACTTAGCTGCTGCCGGCCATAATGTTGAGGTAGAGAGATTCATTCTCTCACATGGCCATACGGACATAAAGCCCTCGCCTGAGGAAGGGGAGAGGGAGGAGAGGAGTGGAGACAAGATGAGAGGACAGGAGAGAGTGGGAGAGGAGAGGGAGGAGAGGAGACAAGAGGAGAGGACAGGAGAGAGTGGGAGAGGAGAGGGAGGAGAGGAGAGAAGAGGAGACAAGATGAGAGGAAAGGAGAGTGGGAGAGGAGAGGGAGGAGAGGAGACAAGAGGAGAGGACAGGAGAGAGTGGGAGAGGAGAGGGAGGAGTAGAGAGGGGGAGAGAGAGAGGAGGAGAGAGAGAGGGAGGAGGAGAGAGGGGGAGAGGAGAGGGAGGAGGAGAGAGAGGGAGCGGAGAGGGAGGAGGAGAGAGGGGGAGAGGAGAGGGAGGAGGAGAGAGAGGGAGCGAGAGAGGAGGAGGAGAGAGGGGGAGAGAGAGGGAGGAGGAGAGAGGGAGAGGGGAGAGGAGAGGGAAGAGGGAGAGGGGAGGAGAGAGGGGGAGGAGAGGGAGGAGGAGGGGAGAGGAGAGAGGGAGGTGGGAGAGAGGGAGAGGAGGGAGGAGGAGAGAGTGGGAGAGGAGAGGGGGGGGAGAGGAGGGGAGGAGGAGAGAGGGGAGAGGAGAGGGAGGGGGAGAGGAGAGGGAGGAGGAGAGAGAGAGGGGAGGGGAGGAGAGGAGAGGGAGGAGGAGAGAGGAGAGAGGAGATGAGAGAGGAGAGAGGGGGAGGAGAGAGGGAGGAGGAGAGAGGAGCAGGGAGAGAGGAGGAGAGGGAGGAGAGAGAGGGGGAGAGGAGAGAGAGGAGAGGAGAGGAGAGAGGGGGAGAGGAGAGGGAGGAGGGAGAGAGAGGGAGAGAGGGAGAGGGGAGGGAGGAGGGAGAGAGTGGGAGAGGAGAGAGGGAGGAGGAGAGAGGGGGAGAGGCGAGGGAAGAGGGGAGAGGGGGGGGAGAGGGAGGAGGAGAGAGTGGGAGAGGCGAGGGAGGAGGAGAGAGTGGGAGAGGCGAGGGAGGGGGAGAGGAGAGGGAGGAGGAGAGAGAGAGGGGAGGGGAGGAAAGGAGAGGGAGGAGGAGAGAGTGAGAGAGGAGATGAGAGAGGAGAGAGGGGGAGGAGTGGGGGAGGAGGAGAGAGGAGCGGAAGAGGAGAGAGGGGAAGGAGAGAGGGAGGAGAGGAGAGGGAGGGGGAGAGGAGAGGAAGGAGGAGAGAGGGGGAGAGGAGATGGAAGAGGAGAGAGGGGGAGGAGAGAGGAGGAGGAGAGAGGGGAGAGGAGATGGAAGAGGAGAGAGGGGGAGGAGAGAGGGAGGAGGAGAGAGGAGCGGGAGAGGAGAGGGAGGAGGAGAGAGGGGGAGGAGAGAGGGAGGAGGAGAGAGGAGCGGGAGAGGAGAGGGAGGAGGAGAGAGGGGAGAGGAGATGGAAGAGGAGAGAGGGGGAGGAGAGAGGGAGGAGGAGGAGAGGGAGGGGAGGAGAGGAGAGGGAGGAGGAGAGAGGGAGAGGAGATGGAAGAGGAGAGAGGGGGAGGAGAGAGGGAGGAGGAGAGAGGAGCGGGAGAGAGAGGGAGGAGGAGAGAGGGGGAGGAGAGGAGAGGGAGGAGGAGAGAGTGGGAGAGGAGAGAGGGGGAGGAGAGGAGAGCGGGAGAGAGTGTAAAGGAAAGAAACAATCATTCACACAGGAACAGATATATTGTTCACCAGACTCCCCACAATTAACCTGATTTCCAGGAGGGGATGGAGCTCCAGGAACATGGCTTTTAGGCTATTAAGTTTTATCACATTACCCCGTTACATTACCCCGTTACATTACCCCGTTACATCACCCCGTTACATCATCCTGTTACATTACCCCGTTACATCACTCCCTTACATCATCCCGTTACATTACCCCGTTACATCACCCAGTTACATTACCCCGTTACATTACCCCGTTACATTACCCCGTTACATCACCCCGTTACATCACCCCGTTACATCATCCGGTTACATTACCCCGTTACATCACCCCGTTACATCACCCCGTTACATCATCCTGTTACATTACCCCGTTACATCACCCCCTTACATCATCCCGTTACATTACCCCGTTACATCACCCCGTTACATTACCCCATTACATTACCCTGTTACATCACCCCGTTACATTACCCCGTTACATTACCCCGTTACATTACCCCGTTACTTTACCCTGGTACATTACCCCGTTACATTACCCCGTTACATTACCCTGTTACATTGCCCCCTTACATTACCCCGTTACATCACCCCATTACATCACCCGTTACATTACCCCGTTACATTACCCTGGTACATTACCCCGTTACATTACCCCGTTACATTACCCCGTTACATTACCACGTTACATTACCCCGTTACATCACCCCGTTACATCATCCTGTTACATCACCCCGTTACATCATCCTGTTACATTACCCCGTTACATCACCCCCTTACATCATCCCGTTACATTACCCCGTTACATCACCCCGTTACATTACCCCATTACATTACCCTGTTACATCACCCCGTTACATTACCCCGTTACATTACCCCGTTACATTACCCCGTTACTTTACCCTGGTACATTACCCCGTTACATTACCCCGTTACATTACCCCGTTACATTACCCCCTTACATTACCCCGTTACATCACCCCATTACATCACCCCGTTACATTACCCCGTTACATTACCCTGTTACATTACCCCGTTACATTACCCCGTTACATTAGCACGTTACATTACCCCGTTACATTACCCGTTACATCACCCCGTTACATTACCCCATTGCATCACCCGTTACATCACCCCGTTACATTACCCCGTTACATTACCCCCGTTACATCACCCCGTTACATCACCCCATTACATCACCCCGTTACATTACCCCATTACATTACCCCATTACATTACCCCGTTACATCACCCCGTTACATTACCCTGTTACATTACCCGTTACATCACCCCGTTACATTACCCCGTTACATCACCCCGTTACATTACCCCGTTACATTACCCTGGTACATTACCCCGTTACATTACCCCGTTACATTACCCCGTTACATTACCCCGTTACATTACCCCGTTACATCACCCCGTTACATTACCCCGTTACATCACCCCGTTACATTACCCCATTACATCACCCCATCACATTACCCCATTACCTCACCCATTACATTATCCCATTACATTCCCCCCATTACATCACCCATTACATTATCCCATTAAATTACCCCATTACATCACCCCATTACATTACCCCATCACATTACCCCATTACATCACCCATTACATTACTCCATTACATTACTCCATTACATTACTCCATTACATCACCCATTACATCACCCCATTACATTACCCCATCACATTACCCCATTACATCACCCATTACATTACTCCATTACATCACCCCATTACATCACCCATTACATTACTCCATTACATTACTCCATTACATTACCCCATTACATCACCCCATTACATTACCCCATCACATTACCCCATTACATTACCCCATTACATTACTCCATTACATTATTACATTACCCCATTACATTACTCCATTACATTATTACATTACATTATTACATTACTCCATTACATTATTACATTACATTATTACATTACCCCATTACATTACCCCATTACATTACTCCATTACATTACCCCATTACATTACCCCATTACATCACCCATTACATCACCCCATTACATTACATCACCCCATTACATTACCCCATTACATTACTCCATTACATTATTACATTACTCCATTACATTACCCATTACATTACCCCATTACATCACCCCATTACATTACCCCATCACATTACCCCATTACATTACCCCATTACATTACCCCATTACATTACTCCATTACATTATTACATTACTCCATTACATTACCCCATTACATTACCCCATTACATCACCCATTACATCACCCCATTACATTACATCACCCCATTACATTACCCCATTACATTACTCCATTACATTATTACATTACTCCATTACATTACTCCATTACATTACATTATTACATTACTCCATTACATTATCACATTACATTATTACATTACCCCATTACATTACCCCATTACATTATTACATTACTCCATTACATCTCAACAAGCTCCTACATAAAATATATCATTGGCTGTTTGCTGTAGTGTCATGTTATTGTAGGCTAAGATATCTTTTGCCTTGACTTTATTTTATCAGTAGACTATATGATATTTACTCAAAATGTTTAACTTTTAGTTATGTTGCAATAATAATGAACAGGTTTAAAAAAATACAATCGATTTGAGGTTTAGTATGTGAATAACTGAAATGTAGTCTAGTCGAATTATGCCAATACCTTACCTTCTTTGGTGACTGGTATGAGATAATCGATGCCTGCTGGAAGGATACAAAGGTCATTGTCGGGGGTACACCCCCAGCTGGAGGGTTTTTAAACAGGAAGTACACCCCCAGCTGGAGGGTTTTTAAACAGGAAGTACATCCCGTGTATCATGAACCTTTACTCACATCCTTCTCAAGATGGATGGATGCAAATGAAGGAAAGACCATAAAGTCCATCTGTTTCATTATGTTAACAAGAGGTGCTCTGCTGAGCAAGATGCTTCCCGAGGAGGAACAACCCTTAGATTACCTCTTATTGTGACGCCTGCCCCCCCCCCAATGGCACTCGACGGCACCAGGCTCCCCAGAATTACGCACTCCTGCCATCAACATTACGCGCACCTGCCCGTCCCTGTCCCCCGTCACACGCATCAATGATTATCGGACTCGCCTGGACTCAATCACCTCGGTCATTACCTTCCCTATATCTGTCTGAGTTCCCAGCTCCGCTCCCTACTCCTGCATGAATGTTCATATGACCTTGTTTACCCGTGTGCCGATGCTGTTCCTGTCCTGACTCCCCGTACCGCCATCTCGTCCGCTACGTCGGCCCTTACAGTTACAGTGAAACCATTAAGTTAATGTTGTATCCTAATTCCTACTTCTAGGAGTTATGCAGATCATCATGGAGTTTCTGTGAGAGGGCGTCCCCCAGGTGTGTGTGTGTGTGTGTGTGTGCATTTTTTTAAACACTGAATTGACTGTCATTGAGAAAACAGAAAGGTGTTCATGTATTTTTTTTACAGAAACATCCTTTCTGAATTTAAAAGTAAATCCAGGAAGTCATTCTCGTTTTTCGAAAGTATCAGATATGTAGTTAGTTACTCCCCAAAACCTGCGTGTTGTGAGATGCTGTGACAACCAGATACTTATATTTGACAGAGACAGAGACAGAGATAGAGAGACAGAAGAGAGAGAGGAGAGAGACAGAAGAGAGAGAGGAGAGAGAGAGACAGAAGAGAGAGAGGAGAGAGACAGGAGAGACAGAGAGGAGAGAGACAGAAGAGAGACAGAAGAGAGACAGAGAGACAGAGAGACAGAGAGACACAGAGAGAGACAGAGAGAGAGACAGAGAGCGAGAGAGACAGAGACACAGACAGAGACAGACACAGACACAGACAGAGACAGATAGACAGAGAGAGGAGAGAGACAGAGACAGACAGAGACAGAAAGAGACAGACAAAGAGAGACAGAGCGACAGGAGAGAGACAGAGAGGAGAGAGAGACAGAAGAGAGAGAGGAGAGAGACAGAACAGAGAGAGGAGAGAGACAGAAGAGAGAGAGGAGAGAGACAGAGAGACAGAGAGAGAGACAGAAGAGAGAGAGGAGAGAGACAGAGAGACAGAGAGAGAGACAGAAGAGAGAGAGGAGAGAGACAGAGAGAGAGACAGAGAGACAGAGAGAGAGACAGAAGAGAGAGAGACCAGGAGAGACAGAGAGAGGCAGAGGAGAGAGACAGAAGAGAGAGAGGAGAGAGACAGAAGAGACAGAGAGAGACAGAGAGAGAGACAGAGAGAGAGACAGAGAAGAGAGAGAAACAGAGAAGAGAGAGAGACAGAGAAGAGAGAGAGACAGACGAGAGAGAGCAGAGAGACAGAAGAGAGAGGAGAGAGACAGAGAGACAGAAGAGAGAGAGAGACAGATAAGAGAGAGAGACAGAGAGACAGAAGAGAGAGAGAGACAGAGAAGAGAGACAGAGACAGAGAAGAGAGACAGAGACAGAGAAGAGAGAGAGAGAGACAGAAGAGAGAGAGGAGAGAGAGAGAGACAGAGAAGAGAGACAGAGAGACAGAGAGAGAGACAGAAGAGAGAGAGACCAGGAGAGACAGAGAGAGGCAGAGGAGAGAGACAGAAGAGAGAGAGGAGAGAGACAGAAGAGACAGAGAGAGACAGAGAGAGAGACAGAGAAGAGAGAGAAACAGAGAAGAGAGAGAGACAGAGAAGAGAGAGAGAGACAGACGAGAGAGAGGAGAGAGACAGAAGAGAGAGGAGAGAGACAGAGAGAGACACAGAAGAGAGAGAGACAGAGAGAGACAGAGAAGAGAGACAGAGACAGAGACAGAGAAGAGAGAGAGAGAGAGAGAGAGAGACAGAAGAGAGAGGAGAGAGACAGAAGAGAGAGAGGAGAGAGACAGAGAGACAGAGAGAGAGAGACAGAGAAGAGAGACAGAACAAAACAGAGTGAAGGTGTGAAGCAGCACCAATTAGCCACCTCTCCACAGCTGGACACCCTGTGAATATATACACCCTGTGAATATATACACCCTGTGAATATATACACCCTGTGAATATAGACACCCTGTGAATATAGTCACCCTGTGAATATAGTCACCCTGTGAATATAGGCACCCTGTGAATATAGACACCCTGTGAATATAGTCACCCTGTGAATATAGACACCCTGTGAATATAGACACCCTGTGAATATAGTCACCCTGTGAATATAGTCACCCTGTGAATATAGTCACCCTGTGAATATAGACACCCTGTGAATATATACACCCTGTGAATATATACACCCTGTGAATATAGTCACCCTGTGAATATAGTCACCCTGTGAATATAGACACCCTGTGAATATATACACCCTGTGAATATATACACCCTGTGAATATAGTCACCCTGTGAATATAGTCACCCTGTGAATATAGGCACCCTGTGAATATAGTCACCCTGTGAATATAGTCACCCTGTGAATATAGTCACCCTGTGAATATAGACACCCTGTGAATATAGTCACCCTGTGAATATAGACACCCTGTGAATAGACACCCTGTGAATATAGTCACCCTGTGAATATAGTCACCCTGTGAATATAGTCACCCTGTGAATATAGACACCCTGTGAATATAGTCACCCTGTGAATATAGACACCCTGTGAATATAGTCACCCTGTGAATATAGTCACCCTGTGAATATAGTCACCCTGTGAATATAGACACCCTGTGAATATAGACACCCTGTGAATATAGGCACCCTGTGAATATATACACCCTGTGAATATAGACACCCTGTGAATATAGACACCCTGTGAATATAGACACCCTGTGAATATAGTCACCCTGTGAATATAGACACCGTGTGAATATAGACACCCTGTGAATATAGACACCCTGTGAATATAGACACCCTGTGAATATAGTCACCCTGTGAATATAGACACCCTGTGAATATAGACACCCTGTGAATATAGACACCCTGTGAATATAGACACCCTGTGAATATAGACACCCTGTGAATATAGACACCCTGTGAATATAGGCACCCTGTGAATATATACACCCTGTGAATATAGACACCCTGTGAATATAGACACCCTGTGAATATAGACACCCTGTGAATATAGTCACCCTGTGAATATAGACACCCTGTGAATATAGACACCCTGTGAATATAGGCATCCTGTGAATATAGACACCCTGTGAATATAGACACCCTGTGAATATAGACACCCTGTGAATATAGACACCCTGTGAATATAGACACCCTGTGAATATAGGCACCCTGTGAATATAGACACCCTGTGAATATAGACACCCTGTGTCTATATATATATATATAATTATTTTCCTCAAGTGTGAAAAAGCCAATGTCATTTTCATGGTCAATACCACCATCTAGAGGCAGTGGGCTCAAGAGACCTCTACTGAAATCGTTCATCAAGATTGTCAACAGTTTATCCACATTACATTCATTATAATATATATATATATAATGGTAGTATATAAAAAGTATGTGAGCCCTTTGGAAATACCTTGGTTTCTGCATAAATTGGTCATAAAATTTGATCTGATCATCATCTAAGTCACAACAACAAGACAAACACAGTCTGCTTAAACTAATAACACACAAACAATGATACATTTTTGTGTCTTTATTGAACACACTGTCAACATTCACAGTGCAGGGTGGAAAAAGTAACCATTGGATTTAATAACTGGTTGACCTTCTTTGGCAGCAATAACCTCAACCAAACGTTTTCTGTAGTTGCGGATGAGACCTGCATAAGGGTCAGGAGGAATTTTGGACCATTCCTCTTTACAAAACTGTTTCAGTTCAGCAATATTCTTGGGATGTCTGGTGTGAACAGGTCACAGCATCTCAATCAGGTTGAGGTCAGGACTCTGACTGGGCCACTCCAGAAGGTGTATTTTCTTCTGTTGAAGCCATTCTGTTGTTGATTGACTTCTGTGTTTTGGGTCGTTGTCCTGTTGCATCACCCAACTTCTGTTGAGATTCAATTGGCGGACAGATGGCCTAACATTCTCCTGCAAAACGTCTTGATAAACTTGGGAATTCATTTTTTCATCAATGATAGCAAGCTGTCCCTGAGGCAGCTAAGCAGCCCCAAACCATGATTCTCCCTCCACCATACTTTACAGTTGGGATTTTGTATTTACTTTACCAGGTAAGTTGACTGAGAACACGTCCTCATTTACAGCAAATACCTGGAGGAGGAATGATTAGACAACGACCTGGGGAATAGTTACAGGGGAGAGGAGGGATGATTAGACAACGACCTGGGGAATAGTTACAGGGGAGAGGAGGGATGATTAGACAACGACCTGGGGAATAGTTACAGGGGAGAGGAGGGATGATTAGACAACGACCTGGGGAATAGTTACAGGGGAGAGGAGGGATGATTAGACAACGACCTGGGGAATAGTTACAGGGGAGAGGAGGAATGATTAGACAACGACCTGGGGAATAGTTACAGGGGAGAGGAGGAATGATTAGACAACGACCTGGGGAATAGTCACAGGGGAGGGGAGGAATGATTAGACAACGACCTGGGGAATAGTTACAGGGGAGAGGAGGGATGATTAGACAACGACCTGGGGAATAGTTACAGGGGAGAGGAGGAATGATTAGACAACGACCTGGGGAATAGTCACAGGGGAGGGGAGGAATGATTAGACAACGACCTGGGGAATAGTTACAGGGGAGAGGAGGAATGATTAGACAACGACCTGGGGAATAGTTACAGGGGAGAGGAGGAATGATTAGACAACTACCTGGGGAATAGTTACAGGGGAGAGGAGGAATGATTAGACAACGACCTGGGGAATAGTTACAGGGGTGAGGAGGGATGATTAGACAACGACCTGGGGAATAGTCACAGGGGAGAGGAGGAATGATTAGACAACGACCTGGGGAATAGTTACAGGGGAGAGGAGGGATGATTAGACAACGACCTGGGGAATAGTTACAGGGGAGAGGAAGAATGATTAGACAACGACCTGGGGAATAGTCACAGGGGAGAGGAGGAATGATTAGACAACGACCTGGGGAATAGTTACAGGGGAGAGGAGGGATGATTAGACAACGACCTGGGGAATAGTTACAGGGGAGAGGAGGAATGATTAGACAACGACCTGGGGAATAGTCACAGGGGAGAGGAGGAATGATTAGACAACGACCTGGGGAATAGTCACAGGGGAGAGGAGGGATGATTAGACAACGACCTGGGGAATAGTCACAGGGGAGAGGAGGGGGATGAATGAGCCAATTGTAAGCTGGGGATGAATAGGTGACGGTGATGGTTTGAGGGCCAGATTGGGAATTTAGTCAGGACACCAGGGTTAACACGACTACTCTTACGATAAGTCCCATGGAATCTTTAATGACCTTAGAGAGTCAGGACACCCGTTTAACATCCCATCCAAAAGATGGCACCCTACACAGGGCAGTGTCATTAGCATTTTTTTTAGACCAGAGGAAAGAGTGCCTCCTACTGGCCCTCCAACAACACTTCCAGCAGAATCTGGTCTCCCATCCAGGAACTGACCAGGACCAACCCTACTTAGCTTCAGAAGCAAGCCAGCAGTGGTATGCAGGGTGGTATGCTGCTGACCAGGACCAACCCTACTTAGCTTCAGAAGCAAGCCAGCAGTGATATGCAGGTTGGTATGCTGCTGACCAGGACCAACCCTACTTAGCTTCAGAAGCAAGCCAGCAGTGGTATGCAGGGTGGTATGCTGCTGACCAGGACCAACCCTACTTAGCTTCAGAAGCAAGCCAGCAGTGGTATGCAGGTTGGTATGCTGCTGACCAGGACCAACCCTACTTAGCTTCAGAAGCAAGCCAGCAGTGGTATGCAGGGTGGTATGCTGCTGACCAGGACCAACCCTACTTAGCTTCAGAAGCAAGCCAGCAGTGGTATGCAGGGTGGTATGTTGCTGACCAGGACCAACCCTACTTAGCTTCAGAAGCAAGCCAGCAGTGGTATGCAGGGTGGTATGTTGCTGACCAGGACCAACCCTACTTAGCTTCAGAAGCAAGCCAGCGGTGGTATGCAGGGTGGTATGTTGCTGACCAGGACCAACCCTACTTAGCTTCAGAAGCAAGCCAGCAGTGGTATGCAGGGTGGTATGTTGCTGACCAGGACCAACCCTACTTAGCTTCAGAAGAAAGCCAGCAGTGGTATGCAGGGTGGTATGCTGCTGACCAGGACCAACCCTGCTTAGCTTCAGAAGCAAGCCAGCAGTGGGATGCAGGGTGGTATGCTGCTGACCAGGACCAACCCTACTTAGCTTCAGAAGCAAGCCAGCAGTGGTATGCAGGGTTGTATGCTGCTGACCAGGACCAACCCTACTTAGCTTCAGAAGCAAGCCAGCAGTGGTATGCAGGGTGGTATGCTGCTGACCAGGACCAACCCTACTTAGCTTCAGAAGCAAGCCAGCAGTGGTATGCAGGGTGGTATGCTGCTGAGGTTTTGCTGTTGGTGTGCTGTGCCTTTTTTTCTCCTTCCAAACAACTCAACTGTAGTTTCATCTGTCCACAGAATATTTTGCCAGTAGCGCTGTGGAACATCCAGGTGCTCTTTTGTCTTTTTTCAGACGTGCATATTCTTCATCCCTTTACACTTGTGTGTATAAGGTAGTTGTTGTGAAATTGTTAGGTTAGATTACTCGTTGGTTATTACTGCATTGTCGGAACTAGAAGCACAAGCATTTCGCTACACTCGCATTAACATCTGCTAACCATGTGTATGTGATCAATAAAATTTGATTTGACAAACAAGACGAGCTGGCTACGGACAAACAGAGAACACAGGTATAAATACACAGGGGATAATGGGGAAGATGGGCGACACCTGGAGGGGGTGGAGACAATCACAAGGACAGGTGAAACAGATCAGGGTGTGACAAAGACAGAGAAAGACAATAGAACAGTTTTAAACAAATTAATTTCTTAAAAAATGAAGGAGGCGAGAGAGAGAGAGATATGTAATCATATTTTTTTCAGTTTCACTTACTTAGCCACCCAATGCAGCTAGCTAGTTTAGCCTACTCAAACACCCTGCTAGGATACATGAATGAATACGTGAATGCACCAATTTGTAAGTCGCTCTGGATAAGAGCGTCTGCTAAATGACTTAAATGTAAATGTAATACATGGAGAGATGCTATGTATCCTAGCTGGCTACGGCTATCCAACCCTGGAACTCTTCCAAGTCAAGGTAAGCTTTTGGTTTTATCCATTTATTGCAACTGCTAAACTGCTTGCTGACTGTACAATGTTAGACTTATGATTACATTGCTAACCGTACACTGTACACTGTTAGACTTATGATTACATTGCTAACTGTACACTGTACAGGACCGGGATTACTAACGCATTAGTTCTAGTAGCTCATGTTGGCGTGACATTAGCTAATATGGTGACAACGATCTAGGCTCTGTAGCGGTTAGCGGTTATGATATGAAGGTTTGGCTTGGAATGTTTTTTTTCCCCCTGCCTGGTCTCTGATTCAGAGAGGGTTGAATGCAGAAGACACATTTCAGTTGAATTACATTCAGTGGGACAACTGACTTAAACGTGCCAATGTCTGTGACCCTCGACCTGTGTTGTAAACTTTCATTCATAGGCTGGGTTGTTGTAACCTCATGATGGGTACAGGGAACATTAGAGATATCATGTAGTAGCCTAAACATATCACTGTTACATTGAACTGGGTGAATATGAATGACAGTAGCCTAAACCTGTTACTGTAGCTCAGTTGGTAGAGCATGGCGCTTGTAACGCCAGGGTAGTGGGTTCGATCCCCGGGACCACCCATACGTAGAATGTATGCACACATGACTGTAAGTCGCTTTGGATAAAAGCGTCTGCTAAATGGCATATATTATTATTATTATTATTATATTATTATTATGTTACATTGAACTGGGTGAATATGAATGACAGTATCCTAAACCTGTCACTGTTACATTGAACTGGGTGAATATGAATGACAGTATCCTAAACCTGTCACTGTCACATTGAACTGGGTGAATATGAATGACAGTATCCTAAACCTGTCACTGTTACATTGAACTGGGTGAATATGAATGACAGTAACCTAAACCTGTTACTGTTACATTGAACTGGGTGAATATGAATGACAGTAACCTAAACCTGTTACTGTTACATTGAACTGGGTGAATATGAATGACAGTAACCTAAACCTGTCACTGTTACATTGAACTGGGTGAATGACAGTAACCTAAACCTATCACTGTTACATTGAACTGGGTGAATATGAATGACAGTAACCTAAACCTATCACTGTTACATTGAACTGGGTGAATATGAATGACAGTAACCTAAACCTATCACTGTTACATTGAACTGGGTGAATATGAATGACAGTAACCTAAACCTATCACTGTTACATTGAACTGGGTGAATATGAATGACAGTAACCTAAACCTGTCACTGTTACATTGAACTGGGTGAATATGAATGACAGTAACCTAAACCTATCACTTAAATGGTCTAAGATAAGTAGCTTAAAACGGTCTAAGAGAAGTAGCTTAAATGGTCTAAGAGAAGTAGCTTAAATGGTCTAAGAGAAGTAGCTTAAATGGTCTAAGAGAAGTAGCTTTAAACGGTCTAAGAGAAGTAGCTTAAATGGTCTAAGAGAAGTAGCTTAAATGGTCTAAGAGAAGTAGCTTAAAACGGTTTAAGAGAAGTAGCTTAAATGGTCTAAGAGAAGTAGCTTAAATGGTCCAAGAGAAGTAGCTTAAAACGGTCTAAGAGAAGTAGCTTAAATGGTCTAAGAGAAGTAGCTTAAATGGTCTAAGAGAAGTAGCTTAAATGGTCTAAGAGAAGTAGCTTAAATGGTCTAAGAGAAGTAGCTTAAATGGTCTAAGAGAAGTCGCTGAAATGGTCTAAGAGAAGTAGCTTAAATGGTCTAAGAGAAGTAGCTTAAGAAGAAGAAGAAAAACATGAAAATGTTTTAAAGTGGGTCACCTGCGATCACAAGTCACAACTAATAATATGGGTATGTAAAAGGGTGTTCACACTTCGCCTTACTTAGTCCAGGGCTAAGGGAGATTTTAGCCCGGGGCTAAGAGCCATCTTAGTCCAGGGCTAAGGGAGATTTTAGCCCGGGGCTAAGAGCCATCTTAGTCCAGGGCTAAGGGAGATTTTAGCCCGGGGCTAAGAGCCATCTTAGTCCAGGGCTAAGGGAGATTTTAGCCTGGGGCTAAGAGCCATCTTAGTCCAGGGCTAAGGGAGATTTTAGCCCGGGGCTAACAGCCATTTTAGTTCTGGGCTAAGGGAGATTTTAGCCCAGGGCTAAGAGCCTTCTTAATCCAGGGCTAAGGGAGATTTTAGCCCGGGGCTAAGAGCCATTTTTAGTTCTGGGCTAAGGGAGATTTTAGATTAGATTATATTTCCATGTGCAATAACTCAATCGCCCTTCTAAAAAAAACACAATGTTTGGAAACTTTGGCAAAGAGTAAAGTCTACAAAACTTAGTCCACTCTTTCATAGAAACAGATTTTAGTTTTGGGAATAGAAAACTTTATTGAGATCAAATGTTGCAGAATGTCGGCCAAATTCCATCTCGTTCCATCTTCTCCTTACCGCCAGCTGCTGGGCTTCCTCTCATCACCATGTTTAGTAGTGAGGGGAAATGCCAAGCAGATGCTTCACATTTATACATCTGGTGAAATATCTGTCTCATTGTTCTATCTGTCCTAACGTCTTCTCACTTAGCCAACTAAAGCTGCAAACGTTATAGCTGGAAAGGCAGAAAATGGTACATTTTCCTCAGTTTTCATAGCTTTTCTGTTGACATTTTATTTATCTACGATATCGAGGATTTCTCCTGAATCAGAAAAGTTGACGTCTCGTTCGTTCACAGCATTCTCTGTACAGGGGCAAGATTACATTTTAAAAAGTAAAACATTGTTTCTGATGTCGGACAGGCAGACAAGCAAAGTTTATACAAACCATCCCTGTTGGAAATGCTAGAAGCAGGAGGAAATAATGTGTTTCTCTCCCTCCCTCCCTCCCTCCCTCCCTCCCTCCCTCCCTCCCTCCCTCCCTCCCTCCCTCCCTCCCTCCCTCCCTCCCTCCCTCCCTCCCTCCCTCCCTCCCTCCCTCCCTCCCTCCCTTCCTCCCTTCCTCTCTCCCTACCTCCCTCCCTCCCTAGCTCCCTCCCTCCCTCCCTCCCTCCCTCCCTCCCTCCCTCCCTCCCTCCCTCCCTCCCTCCCTCCCTCCCTTCCTCCCTTCCTCTCTCCCTACCTCCCTCCCTCCCTAGCTCCCTCCCTACCTCCCTCCCTTCCTCCCTTCAGTCGTGAGAGTAAGCTAACCTGACGGCTAACGCTATACTAGCACAAACCCTCCAGCTAGGTACTGAGCTAGTTACAGCACACCTCCGGGTAGCTGCTAACTTGCTAGTTAAAACGTCTCAGACTCATGTCTCAGACTCATGGCTATAGCGTTCCCTTCAGTGCTAATCACTGCTAGCATGGCTTCTTTCCTCTAGGACTGCGAAGGACCCACACATTCTGTGCATCATATGCTTGTGATGGTAAAATGCAGTGCTCAAGAACTCCGAGTCCTGTGAGTGCTTCAAATCGCTATCTGAAGCAATTATGAAAAGGAGGCTCAAACCAACCTCTCTCATTGTAGCCCGGTGGACGTCGTGGTTCTGTCTCCCACAACCAAACCCAGCTGATAGAGGGAGGAATCGAGGCGATCAGTCCGACGACCCCCCTCTTGGTGGAAGACAAACTTCGGGACAATCAGGATAATAGCAAGATGAACCTCGCCAGTCTCCTCGATGCGACACCAGACACGGAGACTGACAAGGCAAAACCCCACAAGACAGAAAAGACGCCATTCCTCCACTGGAGTTTGAGTCCTATGATGTCTGACCAGACTCGAGGCCGGGTTCCCCTGGGGTTCCCCTGGGGTTCCCCTGGGGTTCTCCTGAGGTTCCCCTGGGGTTCCCCTGGGGTTCCCCTGGGGTTCTCCTGGGGTTCCCCTGGGGTTCCCCTGGGGTTCTCCTGGGGTTCCCCTGGGGTTCTCCTGGGGTTCTCCTGGGGTTCTCCTGGGGTTCTCCTGGGGTTCTCCTGGGGTTCTCCTGGGGTTCCCCTGGGGTTCTCCTGGGGTTCTCCTGGGGTTCCCCTGGGGTTCTCCTGGGGTTCCCCTGGGGTTCTCCTGGGGTTCCCCTGAGGTTCTCCTGGGGTTCCCCTGGGGTTCCCCTGGGGAATGGAAACCGTGAAAGGGATCTGTATGAGAGACGATTTCAAGCCTCACTAACTGGTAAGATGTATCACTTTACCGCCTCTATTTTTCAGAGACAGTTCAAAAGCCTGTCAGTCAGAGCTCCCAATGCAACCTCTTTGCTGTTAGCTTGCCGAGCTACTGGAGGAGATAGGTAGACAACTGCGTCTAGACATCGTGAACAGGACAGGAGGATTGGGAAGAGATCTGTAACCTCACAGACCTCACCCTCCGTGTCTCCCGTACTGCTATTCAAAGCGGTGGTCACAACATGAGCCTAACAGTAGTAGGAGAATGGATGGCCTGAAGAGCCAAGGAGCTCTCCAGGCCCACTGCGAAGCCTTGAACTTCAGTCTGCTCCGCAAATCCGGACCCCCATGGCAGCCCGACCTCCTGATTGCCACATGGCTGGGAAGGGGCTGGCCTTAGAGGACTAAGTCTCCTGGCGACGCAGCGGAAGGTCGAGCACTCGGGCTCTCGATACAGGCCTATGCTACAGCCATAGCGGGGGTTTTCCTTTCTAACCCTCCCCACAAAGAGAGACTGTCCTACTTAATGCGAAGCCCTTACGGCGGAGGAGGAGATGTGTGCAAAGCTTAGGGTTCCCGACCCTATCCTCTCTCTACCCTCCCACTGCGCTCGGCAGCTTAGGGTTCCCCACCCTATCCTCTCTCTACCCCCCCACTGCGCTCGGCAGCTTAGGGTTCCCCACCCTATCCTCTCTCTACCCCCCCACTGCGCTCGGCAGCTTAGGGTTCCCCACCCTATCCTCTCTCTACCCCCCCACTGCGCTCGGCAGCTTAGGGTTCCCCACCCTATCCTCTCTCTACCCCCCCACTGCGCTCGGCAGCTTAGGGTTCCCCACCCTATCCTCTCTCTACCCCCCCACTGCGCTCGGCAGCTTAGGGTTCCCCACCCTATCCTCTCTCTACCCCCCCATTGCGCTCGGCAGCTTAGGGTTCCCCACCCTATCCTCTCTCTACCCCCCCACTGCGCTCGGCAGCTTAGGGTTCCCCACCCTATCCTCTCTCTAACCCCCCACTGCGCTCGGCAGCTTAGGGTTCCCCACCCTATCCTCTCTCTACCCTCCCACTGCGCTCGGCAGCTTAGGGTTCCCCACCCTATCCTCTCTCTACCCTCCCACTGCGCTCGGCAGCTTAGGGTTCCCCACCCTATCCTCTCTCTACCCCCCACTGCGCTCGGCAGCTTAGGGTTCCCCACCCTATCCTCTCTCTACCCCCCACTGCGCTCGGCAGCTTAGGGTTCCCCACCCTATCCTCTCTCTACCCTCCCACTGCGCTCGGCAGCTTA
The DNA here is from genome assembly GCF_023373465.1 of Oncorhynchus keta. Taxonomy (NCBI): domain Eukaryota; kingdom Metazoa; phylum Chordata; class Actinopteri; order Salmoniformes; family Salmonidae; genus Oncorhynchus; species Oncorhynchus keta. The sequence goes on along the minus strand of NC_068454.1, from coordinate 1,186,308 downwards.
GGGTTCCCCACCCTATCCTCTCTCTACCCCCCACTGCGTTCGGCAGCTTAGGGTTCCCCACCCTATCCTCTCTCTACCCCCCACATGCGCTCGGCAGCTTAGGGTACCCCACCCTATCCTCTCTCTACCCCCCACTGCGCTCGGCAGCTTAGGGTTCCCCACCCTATCCTCTCTCTACCCCCCACTGCGCTCGGCAGCTTAGGGTTCCCCACCCTATCCTCTCTCTACCCCCCCACTGCGCTCGGCAGCTTAGGGTTCCCCACCCTATCCTCTCTCTACCCCCCACTGCGCTCGGCAGCTTAGGGTTCCCCACCCTATCCTCTCTCTACCCTCCCACTGCGCTCGGCAGCTTAGGGTTCCCCACCCTATCCTCTCTCTACCCCCCCATTGCGCTCGGCAGCTTAGGGTTCCCCACCCTATCCTCTCTCTACCCCCCACTGCGCTCGGCAGCTTAGGGTTCCCCACCCTATCCTCTCTCTACCCCCCCACTGCGCTCGGCAGCTTAGGGTTCCCCACCCTATCCTCTCTCTACCCTCCCACTGCGCTCGGCAGCTTAGGGTTCCCCACCCTATCCTCTCTCTACCCTCCCACTGCGCTCGGCAGCTTAGGGTTCCCCACCCTATCCTCTCTCTACCCCCCACTGCGCTCGGCAGCTTAGGGTTCCCCACCCTATCCTCTCTCTACCCCCCACTGCGCTCGGCAGCTTAGGGTTCCCCACCCTATCCTCTCTCTACCCTCCCACTGCGCTCGGCAGCTTAGGGTTCCCCACCCTATCCTCTCTCTACCCCCCCACTGCGTTCGGCAGCTTAGGGTTCCCCACCCTATCCTCTCTCTACCCCCCACTGCGCTCGGCAGCTTAGGGTACCCCACCCTATCCTCTCTCTACCCCCCACTGCGCTCGGCAGCTTAGGGTTCCCCACCCTATCCTCTCTCTCACCCCCCACTGCGTTCGGCAGCTTAGGGTTCCCCACCCTATCCTCTCTCTACCCCCCTCCACTGCGCTCGGCAGCTTAGGGTTCCCCACCCTATCCTCTCTCTACCCTCCCACTGCGCTCGGCAGCTTAGGGTTCCCCACCCTATCCTCTCTCTACCCCCCACTGCGCTCGGCAGCTTAGGGTTCCCCACCCTATCCTCTCTCTACCCCCCCACTGCGCTCGGCAGCTTAGGGTTCCCCACCCTATCCTCTCTCTACCCCCCACTGCGCTCGGCAGCTTAGGGTTCCCCACCCTATCCTCTCTCTACCCCTCCACTGCACTCGGTGGCGGTGGCGGCGTTAGATTATGACCCTTATTTCTCGGTTCAGCAAACGACTGTTTGTCGCTGCTCACTCGAGAAAAGGAAATGGGGGACACCTTCCCAGCCATGTCAGCATGTCAACTCTCCCTCCGGTGTCTTGACCTGGCTTGTGAAGGCAAACTGCCGTTAGCAATTCTTCTATGAACCCTCTTTTTCCCCCCTGGCCCTACGAATGGACAATGGACAATCGGCGCACTCTGACACACTGGAGGCGATTTAAAAATGCATCCCATAATTTTTTACATGTTTTAACCACAGATCCTCCAGTGTTCCTATGTAAACAGTTTTGTTGTACATCAGTAATCTGTGATGTGATGTAAACTCAAAATCGAATACATTTCAACTCTATATCTGCCATGGTACCAAGTGAGTGTCTTCTTCTTGTTAGTCCTATAACCATGTGTGTGAGGTGGATACTTTGGTTTCAAGGTAGATGTGTGACCCTGAATTAGCCCACTGCAGTAAAGTTAATGACCCATTCTGACACTGACTGTAACTAAGTCTCAGTGAGCTCATTGGCTGTAGGTGCTGATGTGTAGACTGTGCAATCATTAGCATACATAGTCATTTTAGTGCCAAATCTTTAATAAAAATAGAGAAGAGTACAGGACCTGAGCGCATTGTACCTATCTAACTTTAGAGGCGGCAGGTGGTTAGAGCGTTGGACTAGTAACCAGCAGGTAGACTAGTGGTTAGAGCGTTGGACTAGTAACCAGCAGGTAGTCTAGTGGTTAGAGCGTTGGACTAGTAACCAGCAGGTAGCCTAGTGGTTAGAGCGTTGGACTAGTAACCAGCAGGTAGCCTAGTGGTTAGAGCGTTGGACTAGTAACCAGCAGGTAGACTAGTGGTTAGAGCGTTGGACTAGTAACCAGCAGGTAGCCTAGTGGTTAGAGCGTTGGACTAGTAACCAGCAGGTAGCCTAGTGGTTAGAGCGTTGGACTAGTAACCAGCAGGTAGACTAGTGGTTAGAGCGTTGGACTAGTAACCAGCAGGTAGCCTAGTGGTTAGAGCGTTGGACTAGTAACCAGCAGGTAGCCTAGTGGTTAGTGTTGGACCAGTAATCTAATGGTTGTCGGGTTGAATCCCCGAGCTGACAAGGTACAAATCTGTCATTCTGCCCCTGAACAAGGCAGTTAACCCACTGTTCCTAGGCCGTCATCGAAAATAAGAATTTGTTCTTAAACTGACTTGCCTAGTTAAATAAAGGTTAAATAAATAAAAAAATGCCTTCCTCTGTGTTCATAAAAACAATTGCCCAGCACTGGGTACAAACTGGTCATGCTCAGAGCTGGAGCACAATGCTTACACTACTGCACTGCCACAGTTACAAAAAGAGAAGCTTCCATTGACCAATGGAAGCTAGTTGGGTTCTGAGTTCTATTGAATAAGTAACTCTACAACCGTGTGATGTAAGAGCCAGAACAAGTGAGTTTCCTCAATAACAATGTATAATCAATAACATCATAGCCTGCAATGAAATCTAAACGTTAACAGCTCCAACTATCTGTGACCAACTATGTCGATATGGTCCTAAAAAAACTATGTTTTATACATGGGATAAAAGTAGAGACTCAAAAGTTAGACCATGTTTTTATCATACACTGCAGAGGATGAGGAACAATTGGAAAGAAATTCTGCTTTGAAGTTTGATCAACTTGTAATCCCACTTTTTTGCGAAAATGGCCCTTGAATGTTTTGGTACGTGTACTGGAGAGCTCTTCTTTGTCTACACCCATTCAGTATCTTTCACCTCTTAAGCCTTGAAATCAACAATACAACTATCATCTTATAAATCCATTGATTTTAACCAATCATCAGTCATCTGAGTCAGTGCTGAGTGCCTTTCTCTTTATGCATCCTGAAAGTTAGTAGTTCACTTTTTTTCTGAAAGGGGCAGCAAACTGATTGGGCGGCTGTTAGAGCCCCCTCATAATGTAGCCTACTGTTCTCACTGTTAGAGCCCCCTCATAATTTAGCCTACTGTTCTCACTGTTAGAGCCCCCTCATAATGTAGCCTACTGTTCTCACTTGGTGGTGCACATGTAGCCTACAGCCTGTTTTTAAGAGAAATGTAATCATCAAATATTGTAAGCTTTCATTGTCTGCCTATAATGCCCCATTTAAGTTATCCTTCGATTCTGACTTGATGAACAGGGAGAATACATTTACATTTACATTTAAGTCATTTAGCAGACGCTCTTATCCAGAGCGACTTACAAATTGGTGCATACACCTTATGACAACCAGTGGAACAGCCACTTGCATCTAAATCTTGTTGGGGGAGAAGGGGGGTGAGAAGGATTACTTACCCTTACTTACCCTATCCTAGGTATTCCTTGAAGAGGTGGGGTTTCAGGTGTCTCCGGAAGGTGGTGATTGACTCCGCTGTCCTGGCGTCGTGAGGGAGTTTGTTCCACCATTGGGAGGCCAGAGCAGCGAACAGTTTTGACTGGGCTGAGCGGGAACTGTACTTCCTCAGTGGTAGGGAGGCGAGCAGGCCAGAGGTGGATGAACGCAGTGCCCTTGTTTGGGTGTAGGGCCTGATCAGAGCCTGGAGGTACTGAGGTGCCGTTCCCCTCACAGCTCCGTAGGCGAGCACCATGGTCTTGTAGCGGATGCGAGCTTCAACTGGAAGCCAGTGGAGAGAGCGGAGGAGCGGGGTGACGTGAGAGAACTTGGGAAGGTTGAACACCAGACGGGCTGCGGCGTTCTGGATGAGTTGTAGGGGTTTAATGGCACAGGCAGGGAGCCCAGCCAACAGCGAGTTGCAGTAATCAAGACGGAGATGACAAGTGCCTGGATTAGGACCTGCGCCGCTTCCTGTGTGAGGCAGGGTCGTACTCTGCGGATGTTGTAGAGCATGAACCTACAGGAACGGGACACCGCCTTGATGTTAGTTGAGAACGTCAGGGTGTTGTCCAGGATCACCCCAAGGTTCTTAGCGCTCTGGGAGGAGGACACAATGGAGTTGTCAACCGTGATGGCGAGATCATGGAACGGGCAGTCCTTCCCCGGGAGGAAGAGGAGCTCCGTCTTGCTGAGGTTCAGCTTGAGGTGGTGATCCGTCATCCACACTGATATGTCTGCCAGACATGCAGAGATGCGATTCGCCACCTGGTCATCAGAAGGGGAAAGGAGAAGATTAATTGTGTGTCGTCTGCATAGCAATGATAGGAGAGACCATGTGAGGTTATGACAGAGCCAAGTGACTTGGTGTATAGCGAGAATAAGAGAGGGCCAAGAACAGAGCCCTGGGGGACACCAGTGGTGAGAGCGCGTGGTGAGGAGACAGATTCTCGCCACGCCACCTGGTAGGAGCGACCTGTCAGGTAGGACGCAATCCAAGCGTGGGCCGCGCCGGAGATGCCCAACTCGGAGAGGGTGGAGAGGAGGATCTGATGGTTCACAGTATCGAAGGCAGCCGATAGGTCTAGAAGGATGAGAGCAGAGGAGAGAGAGTTAGCTTTAGCAGTGCGGAGCGCCTCCGTGATACAGAGAAGAGCAGTCTCAGTTGAATGACTAGTCTTGAAACCTGACTGATTTGGATCAAGAAGGTCATTCTGAGAGAGATAGCGGTAGAGCTGGCCAAGGACGGCACGCTCAAGAGTTTTGGAGAGAAAAGAGAGAAGGGATACTGGTCTGTAGTTGTTGACATCGGAGGGATCGAGTGTAGGTTTTTTCAGAAGGGGTGCAACTCTCGCTCTCTTGAAGACGGGAGGGACGTAGCCAGCGGTCAGGGATGAGTTGATGAGCGAGGTGAGGTAAGGGAGAAGGTCTCCGGAAATGGTCTGGAGAAGAGAGGAGGGGATAGGGTCAAGCGGGCAGGTTGTTGGGCGGCCGGCCGTCACAAGACGCGAGATTTCATCTGGAGAGAGGGGAGAAAGAGGTCAGAGCATAGGGTAGGGCAGTGTGAGCAGAACCAGCGGTGTCGTTTGACTTAGCAAACGAGGATCGGATGTCATCGACCTTCTTTTCAAAATGGTTGACGAAGTCATCTGCAGAGAGGGAGGAGGGAGGGGGGAGGATTCAGGAGGGAGGAGAAGGTGGCAAAGAGCTTCCTAGGGTTAGAGGCAGATGCTTGGAATTTAGAATGGTAGAAAGTGGCTTTAGCAGCAGAGACAGAGGAGGAAAATGTAGAGAGGAGGGAGTGAAAGGATGCCAGGTCCGCAGGGAGGCGAGTTTTCCTCCATTTCCGCTCGGCTGCCCGGAGCCCTGTTCTGTGAGCTCGCAATGAGTCGTCGAGCCACGGAGCGGGAGGGGAGGACCGAGCCGGCCTGGAGGATAGGGGACATAGGGAGTCAAAGGATGCAGTAAGGGAGGAGAGGAGGGTTGAGGAGGCAGAATCAGGAGATAGGTTTGAGCAGAGGGAAGAGAAGATAGGATGGAAGAGGAGAGAGTAGCGGGGGAGAGAGAGCGAAGGTTGGGACGGCGCGATACCATCCGAGTAGGGGCAGTGTGGGAAGTGTTGGATGAGAGCGAGAGGGAAAAGGATACAAGGTAGTGGTCGGAGACTTGGAGGGGAGTTGCAATGAGGTTAGTGGAAGAACAGCATCTAGTAAAGATGAGGTCAAGCGTATTGCCTGCCTTGTGAGTAGGGGGAAGGTGAGAGGGTGAGGTCAAAAGAGGAGAGGAGTGGAAAGAAGGAGGCAGAGAGGAATGAGTCAAAGGTAGACGTGGGGAGGTTAAAGTCGCCCAGAACTGTGAGAGGTGAGCCGTCCTCAGGAAAGGAGCTTATCAAGGCATCAAGCTCATTGATGAACTCTCCGAGGGAACCTGGAGGGCGATAAATGATAAGGATGTTAAGCTTGAAAGGGCTGGTAACTGTGACAGCATGGAATTCAAAGGAGGCAATAGACAGATGGGTAAGGGGAGAAAGAGAGAAAGACCACTTGGGAGAGATGAGGATCCGGTGCCACCACCCCGCTGACCAGAAGCTCTCGGGGTGTGCGAGAACACGTGGGCGGACGAGGAGAGAGCAGTAGGAGTAGCAGTGTTATCTGTGGTGATCCATGTTTCCGTCAGTGCCAAGAAGTCAAGGGACTGGAGGGAGGCATAGGCTGAGATGAACTCTGCCTTGTTGGCCGCAGATTGGCAGTTCCAGAGGCTACCAGAGACCTGGAACTCCACGTGGGTCGTACGCGCTGGGACCACCAGGTTAGGGTGGTCGCGGCCACGCTGTGTGGAGCGTTTGTATGGTCTGTGCAGAGAGGAGAGAACAGGGATAGACAGACACATAGTTGACAGGCTACAGAAAAGGCTACGCTAATGCAAGGAAATTGGAATGACAAGCGGACTACACGTCTCGAATGTTCAGAAAGTTAAGCTTACGTAGCAAGAATCTTATTGACTAAAATGATTAAAATGATACAGTACTGCTAAAGTAGGCTAGCTGGCAGTAGCTGCGTTGTTGACACTACACTAATCAAGTCGTTCCGTTGAGTAATAATTTCTACAGTGCTGCTATTCGGGGGCTAGCTGGCTAGCTAGCAGTGTTGTTTACGTTACGTTGAGTTAAAAGAACGACAATAGCTGGCTAGCTAACCTAGGAAATCGGTCTAGACTACACAATTATCTTTGAAACAAAGACGGCTATGTAGCTAGCTATGTAGCTAGCTACGATCAAACAAATCAAACCGTTGTACTGTAATGAAATGAAAATGTGATACTACCTGTGAATGCGACCGGGTTGTTGAGTTCTATTCAGTAGACGTTGGCTAGCTGTTAGCTGTTGGCTAGCTAGCAGAGTCTCCTACGTTAAGGACGACAAATAGCTGGCTAGCGAACCTCAGTGAATTAAGATAATCACTCCAAGGCTACACACACTAAACTACACAATTATCTTGGAAACAAAGACAGCTATGTAGCTAGCTAACACTGAACTAATCAAGTCGTACAGTTGAGTGAATAGCACTACAGTGATGCTAATCTGTGTGCGTTAGCTAGCGTTGCTAGCTCCTGGGCGAATAGCAGTGAAGGCTACGTTAGGGCGACGAAATACGAAATACGATAATTATGCAATTATCTCTCAGCCCATGTTCTGAATTTTGTCACTGCACATTTCAAAAGTGCTGAACGAAAAGTTACATTTGTCCTAGTTCACTCATTATGCCATAGTTTGTACATCTCAATTGTCATTGGAAACCACATTTTGTTTAAGCAAGTCAGCCAAGCCAGCTTAGTTTTTTTTTAAAGGCAGTAAATGAGGCTGAATGAACTATTTGGCTGCCAGACGAGGCTCCGCTGATAGCCAGGTGTAGCAGTGGTAAGGATTCACTCCATGGTGCTGAAAA